>NW_009601141.1:40133-60295 GCF_000690535.1 Cariama cristata | reverse complement strand
TTTAGGCTCCCACAGACCCAAAATCCCCGTCCCCCCCTCCCGACGGGGCGGCCCCGCTCCAACGGGGCGGTCGGAGACAAGGGGCGGCTCTTCCTCTGCAAACTTTCCCTTTCCCCTCCCTCATCGCCTCCTTCCCTTCCTCTCCTCTCCTCTCTGTCCCTCTCAGCTCCTCGACGGTGATGGCTGAAAGACCGGAGAGCATCGGGGAAACACCGCAACCTTCCTGGTCCTTACCCGGTCCCCGAGGTCGCTCCCAAAGTGATATCTCCTCCTTCTCCTCCTCCCGGAGAACCTGCCTGCTCCGGTCCAACGTGGGTGGCTCAGGTAAGAGAGAGGGAAGGGTCCTGAACTGAGCTAAACTGGGGAATCTGGGAAAAGACATCCTCCTCCACATCCTACCCTGCCCTCCCAGCCCTAGGACTGTCTTCTCTCGGGGGCCAAAGTGTGGGTCTCTGGTTTGATCTACCCCCTCGAGATGATTTTTGTCGAGTTCTTGGTTTTTCATACCCCTGTTCTCAGGTTTAAGTGAACCCCAGGGAAGTCGTGGGTACCCACCCGTTCGCCAAAGCATCTCTGACTGCAAGGGCAGAAAAGCCCCAGGAAGGGAACATCAAAACTCCTCGTCCTGCCACTTCACACATCACGTTTCAATTGCGCGTTAGAATTTTACCTCATGCGCTTATATCTCCTTCGGGTTTTTCATTAACAGGTGAGGCAAAGAACCATGTGTGAGTCAGTATCCCACCGTCCTCCTTCAGGAGGTAACCACTGCAAGTGCCGACGGGATGATTTGGGGGTGGGAGCTGGCCCTTTGGGACAGAGTAGGCTTTCTGCAGGATTCTGTGTAAAATGAGAGGAAGTGTGGGTCCTAGTTTACAGTGCAGATATTTGAAAGTGGCCAAAGTACAATAAATACATGCTCATTTGTGCTGTTCTGTACAATAAATACACGCTCATTTGGGCTATTCTTTACTCAGGCTGTTTCCTGAGGTTGGATATTAAGGAAAATTAAATTCTGGTCTCCATACTGCTGAGCACGTTCTGAAAAGGTGTGCTTGCCCGGTTGCAAATCAACCCTTCTCTATTGACTAAAACAAGACTGTAGGCACATACATCCCTGGCGATGTAGGTATTTCGGATGCACTCGCACACTCCACTGCGCAGAGGTACCTGTGACCCACACCACCATCGGGGAAGACCCCGAGTGCGCTGCGGGACCTCCTCCGCTGCAGCACAAGTAGGACAGCGCAGCGCGGGGTCAGGTCTGCAACGGACCACAATGTCCTCTGATGTTTGCTCCTCAGGGAGTGTTAAGATGAAGCAGACCGCTTGCTTGGGGAAGTTCAAATGTGAGGCTATGCCTGCCTGATGAGGAGAGAGGGAGTGAAAACTGGTTTAGTTACACAGGAGCAAGTAGATTCAGCTTGTGGGGCCAGAGGTTGCAAACAAAAACAACTCCGCGTGCCCTTTTCTGCGTCATTTTCTGCTCTACCTTTTTCTGTCTTTACTTAAAAGTTATGTTGAAGGACATTTGGGACAGGGAGGAGGTACCAGTGGTTTGTGCAAATCAAAACGGACTGCTTTTAGGTGTAAGGTGTATTTCAGCACCGTCTGGAAGAGTGCTGCATGAACAACGCCCTACGAGTTGCCGTGTCACCAGATGCCTTAAGCTGGATGCAGAGGGATGGCCACAGAGGTTGACAAGATCGAGACTATGTCAATGCTAGACTATATTGGTTGTTAGCTTAACTACCAAGACTACTAACAATGAGCTGGGTTCATTACAAGAGACTGGCAAACCCAGTGGAAGTAAAATGATAGTGTTTGCAAAGATGTGTTGTTATTTGTAGTTTCTTACAAACAAAATTTAGGCCTCCCTCTTGCCCTGCTTGATTTTTTTTCTTTTAATTTTGAGGATGTGCTTCCTGCCAGCAAGTGACAAGAGTTGCTTTCTCTGGTTTTTATTTTTTTGACATCTTTTCTTTTATTCTGCATTTTCTCCATTGCTGCTTCCTGTATTTTTTTCCGGCTGCTCACTGGGCACAACAAAAATACTTACATGCTGCCACACAACTGTTGATTCCCTCTTTAAAAAGGAAAGTATGCATTAAAGATGCAAAGCTGTTTAATTTTTAATGTGATGGTTAGAGAATTGTTTTTATACTGAGATGCCATTGAAATAACCTGCTTTTTCATTCCCCCACTAACCTGGAGAACAACCGTAATGGGGACAGAAATGTGAAGCACTTAGAGAAACAATATGAGCCTTATTAGTATTTTCGCTTCTACCTCTTTCTCTAGCCACACCATTTGATTAAAGTAGTTTGCTCATTTACATCAGATGTTACCTGTGCTCCAGCTGCTCCGTTTAGAAAAGAATAATTTGCATTTTAAATAAGCTGCAAAATGTTTGCTTGCTGCCTGTTCCTGGAGTGATTCCCTTGCAACTGTTGAAGTCAGAAGCTGCATTTTCTGTTGTATGTCTGTCTTCATTTTCTAGATCCCAACGCCAGTTGTGCTGAGAAGACGATAGCGTCTCCTTGCACTCCATCAGTGATGGATTGGTCCCCCTGTAAACGGTTCGCACGGTCGTTTATTTTATCACCTCCCGATCCAGCATTCTCAATGCAGGATCTGTTAAGAGGCAGTGTTTGTTGAGACCCTTCTAGCTAAGGGAAATATAATAGCCTTTCTAGAAGCAGCTTTGGCAGTGGCTTATAAAATGCATCTGTTTGTTATTCTAGACCAGTACTGTATGTTGTCTCGACAGTACAGTCAGGCTGGTGGGGTGGTCCCCGTGTTGATGCTGCCTGTGCTTTCTTACCCCTACTCCTTCCTCTGCTGTTATCATATGCTGAAAGAAGCAACTTCCTGGTATCACTTTACAGCATCTCCCCTCATCAGCCATGGTCCAGTTTCTGAGGACGATATATTTTCAGTTTTTTCTTCTTCTTAAAGCTAATCTTTATGTTTAGATTTACTGGCAGAAGCTTACTTAATTTCCTTCCCAGGGCTGTCGCCTCAGCCGTCGTTGTATCAGGCCTTTACCTTCCAGCTCTTTCTTTACTTCTGGTAAGACCCTGGGAGGAATAAGGCGATCCTCATCATAAGTAAGGGTGGCACGACCTGGGCTTTTGATTTGGACCCTGAAAAAGTGTAATGTCAGTGACGTTCAGAGCCTCTGTGGCAGGCATAGCCTGTGCATCGCTTCAGCGTGGTGGTACTCCCCACCTGACAACTGGCTAGTTTGCCAGAGCATCTCAAGGAGATTGGTGAAGAAAAACATATTCTCCTAAAATTTCAGAGCAACACCAGAGCCACTGGAAGAAAGCTGCTTGACTTACATACCTTTAAGTGGCCTTCCATGTTTAGTGACTAGATTTAAACCCACCTTAAAGGTGGATCAAGTTAGCTGAGTTGCTTGGTTTGCCCAGCGTAGATGGGGACTGGACTGCATTTGAAACAATGACCCTGGTCAAATGCTTTCCCAGAACTTCTCCAAAATCTGAATTTGGTGGCTGTGGGGCTGAGGGCAGCTCTCAGCATGAGCGGTGAGCCCTGGGGTGCAGGATGGAGGGGGAGGTTGCTGTTTCATATTGGCCTCCTTTGTGCTCCGGTTGCAAAGCGGCGATGGCGGTTGTCTTCGTGACAGCCCTCCAGCACCAACCTCACTTGCGGTGCCCGTTCTTTATCTGTGTGTCCACGTAGACAGTTTTCAGTTTGCTCTCTTCTTAGTGTTGTGGTTTTTGCTATACAGCCTTGCATTTTGTTCCGAAGGTGGTGAGGTTTGTGGTGAGGCACATCTTGGTGAAAAGGGAACTTTACTGCTCAGACCAGAAGTCAAAAAAACACCCATTTCTCCACTCCAGGATTGACACTGTCATGTTGTCGCAGTTCCTCCTGAGGTCTTGCTCTTTAGCAAGAAGGAAAAGTTTCAGATAATTTGTTCCACTGCCAAGAAGCACACCTTTCAGGTACAGAGATGAGCTCCTCACGCATGTTTCCATTCCTTTCATGCTTTTGTTCATGCCTTTCTGATAAGAGACAAAAAAACCCCACCTACCTGAGAATTCAGACAGCAATTCATCAATACCTCAGGCTATACCCCACATGTTGGGTTGCAGCAGACAGTGAAAGGCTGAGTGCAAATGACAGTTCTGCCTCAAAACTTGTACCTCCCAGGATTATTTTGGGAATTTTTGGCTAGGAAACTGGTCCTTCACAGGTTAATTTATTCAAAATGATAATGGGTAACAGCTACTATGCCATCTGCTGCTGCCTCCAGAATAGGGTAGATGGAAAGACAGCTTAAATTCCCTCAAACAAGTGAGGAACTGGGGAAGCTTTCATGTAGTGAAATGAGCATCAGAGTAGCTGATGTTGGATGGGAAGAAAATTGATGATTTTTGGACTTACTTGAGATTTTTGTGATTAGAGGGATCCACTTTGCAAACTTAAGAAATATTGGATTCTCTTCTTAGCGGACAAACTTTCTGGTTGATGCAAAAGAAATGTTTTTGACAGCTGAAGGTATTTGAGAATCTAGAAAGAGTGAAATCCAAACTACTCTTACTCTAGACATTGACTTGATTATCTGGGGCCATGGAACCTAGGGAAAAAGGTAAATTTGGGGTGGGTAGGTAGGTAGCTGTTAAGGTTTACCTGTATTTCCCTCTGCACTTGTACTCATATTTCCCAAAATGGCTGGAGGATTCCAGTTTCTTGGATCTAATTTCCATGTACACCAAGCGAGCATCCTACCAAGGTCTATGGGAGTTGAGTTCAGTGTTGTGAAGAAGACATCAGATGTGCTTTGGGAGGACAGTTAGAAAGATGGTGATTTTCACTCATCAGATGGGGGTGAGGAGGGAGCAGCCTCATGATGTGGAAGAACACTCGTAACTAAAGCAGCTGGGTTTGGTACGTTATATGAAAATACGGGAGTTATGGGAAAACATGATTCTCCATTGTATGAAGAAGGAATTGTTTACAACATAAATCAAAGTACAGAATTTTGCAAGAAGCCCAAGGCAGATAATTTGGGGTAGAAAACTATAGCAGAAGTTAAGACAAATAATCATTTTGGGGGATTTAGAAACTAGACTCAACACGACTGTTTCATTTCCAAGAGACAGTGCACCCTGTCCCTAAGTCCACATTAATATTTTTCCATCGGTTTGAAAATGTAAACTATCAGGAAGAGGCAGCAAATATAACCATATGCAATTTGACATATGCTTATAGAATTGAAGCATCTACTTTGTAATAATCTGGAAACATGCTTAGACCTTAGATCATCCCATAATGTTAAACCCCGTTATGGTCATCCTTATATGTAAGTTGTGGTTTCAGAAGCGTGCTGAGTTAAAATCCAGGAATCTTGTAACATTTTGTACTGCATACATTGACAAAGTTTAAGTCTGTCTGAAAACTGATTTTGTTTATAAGATTAGATGGGCGTGCAGGGAAGAAGTGTGTGCCAGAATGTAGTCAGCCATTTCTAATATGAATTTATATCATAATGCATACGAAATAAGAATCTGCCTGGTTTATATTGGACTAAAAGATACTATCCCACACCAACTCTTGCAGAGTACCTGGGGTAGGTTCTTGCTATTAGCCCAGCCTGATTAAGCGTGAAAGGGAGAACACTGGGAGCACTATGGTTTACAAGTACAAACCATGTATACTCTGTCGTTTACTCATGACCCAGTTTCTGGGACAACAACATCACAATCAAATATTCAGACTTGGGCTCAGGCTTAAAAAAAAAAAAAGTATTTTCTAAATGTGGTAATAATCTTCGTGATTGGCCAAGTAGAAATTGGACTGCAAACATTCGCAGCATAGGAATTAATGTGTACTTTGCAGCAACTAATCAGTAGCTGACTGTGGGATCTGTTCAGCATTTTGCTACTGTGTGTGTTTTAGTTTCTCAAGGCCCTTTGGCATTTAGCACTTCCTGCTGGTGTGTGGCTTCTAGCAAGTAACCATTTAATATCAGACCGCATGTCAAGTATGAAGCCTGAAGAAGTGATCTGAAGAGTAGCAGAGTAAGGCTTTTTACTCCTTCTCTTACTGAATGCAAACAACTGGTTCCAAAAAAGCATTTGTTTTGGTTTTAAAACCTAAACATTTCATCAGTCAAATCCATCGGTAGCATAAACCATTTATCTTTCTTCCCCACCCCCGGCTCCTGCTCTTTTTGCCGTTATTTCCTGGGAAAGTGGGCACTATTTAAGGTCAAAGAGCTGGGGTTAGTTGGCAGGTTTTTTAAAGATTGGTGAAGAATTTACATTTTTATTTATTTTTGCTTTTTGAAGTCAGAATCTTTTCACTGCCAAAAATCCTGTAGGATTTCCTTTTCCAATAACACCAGTATTGGTCTTGCTTCTGAATTTTGAGTAGTTCTCATTGAATATGCCTTGGCATAAGGCAAAGATATCTTCAGTGGTAATCTTTTTTTCTTTTTTCTTTTTTTTTTTTTTCTCCCCTAGCATTTTACCTAGCATGTTGCTATTTTTAACAGATGCAGAAGTTAGTTTTTCTCAGGTACAAACCAAGTGGCACAAAAGGAAAAATATCTAGAAGAAAATAGAAAATCCTGACTTCAGTGGTCCAAGTTCAATCACTTTTCACTTTATCTTTGAAACTGCCAATCTTAAAACCCACCACAACAAGGGATGCTCTTGCTTTTCATTCACGTGGAAAGCACTGTGATCTTCCTGAAATACAAGCAGAGTTCGTAGGCAGTCAGCACTTCCCTTGGTGGTGACCTGAGAAAACTTGTTCCCTACTGCACAGTTTTGGTGCAGAATTGGACTTTTAAGATGTCGTATTGCATAAATTCTACAAGTGCCTTTGGTGGTGTTAAGATTTTTGAGTTCTGAAAGGCTGAAGCAGTGAAATATTAGTGAATTTTATGAGTATCAAGTATTTAGTATAATGGGCTTAGAAGTATTGGGACTGCTTTAATACAGCTTGAAGCTTCGAAGCTGCTACATTTTGCAAGTCCACTGTGCTCTCAGGTAGAGAACTCCATAATGAAGTGGAGCTAAAAAGCATCTTAAACCACTGCATGCTTGGGTGGTAAGACACTTTTCTACTCTCTCCCATCTCTCTCATGTTTCTTATATATTTCTGGCACATTCTGCGTTACCCTTACCATTTCTCATGTTGTTGTTCAAACCACTTGGCCGTATTCAGAGAAATACAGGGCTGAGGAGTCGGGGGCTGGGAGGGAAATATAGAAGAGGAAGTCTTCTACCGAAAATGGCAATGTGGTGACTCTTCACATGCTAAAATACTGCTTCTTTTTGAAATAATGATCATATTTTTTACTAAACATCTCATTTTTTTTCAGAAAATGTAGCATTTAATAGTTATTTTTAATTAGTATGTATTTTATAGCTTGACCTATGTTTTTTAACATTTGCACAATTTACAGTATCCAGAAGAAAAACTTGTTTGGGGAGAGTGGAGTCCTATTAAGAGCCGTTACTTTTTCTTTCCCTTCAACTTCAGACATGACTTCAGTCTCACACACAAACTGTGTTGGCTCCCACTTGAGGACTTTGCCCGGTTGCTCAGGACCACGCACTATTTCTGTTAGCTGGATGCATCAGTCGGTAGCTCAGGTTTGGCACCTTTACCTGAGTTGTTCATATCCAAACTACACTGGAAATCAAAGGCACTCATCCCTTTCTTCCTTTCACCTTCTCCCCACTCTTTCACTCCTCTCTTCCCTACTAGCTTTTTTTCTGTATTCTCCACAGCTTCCAATAAATCTCATTTTTTATTTTGTTGATAGCCTACATACCACTTTTGAAGATTCTCTGTCTAGGGCTGGCTGGGTATGTGTTAGGTTGCATCCTGCCCATTCAAGTCTGATGCACTGAGATGTGAATGGACTAGGAACCTGCGAACATTAAGTTTATTTTCTAACTGTCACAGGGAGATAAAGATCAGAATTTGTACAGGCCAAGCAGAGATTCGTTCAATTTTAGGAATTCATTGGGAAGGGAAAAAAAGATCTCCTAAAAATTCTAAAAAAAAAAAAATACTGCTGAATACTAGGAACAGAGTAGTGCTTCAGAGCCTTTCTAAGGTAAGGCTTGGTACAGTGGCGAGGATCAGGAAAAGGCTGAACTCTGGCACAATCCTTACATTATTTAAAGTTGTTAAGTTAGCAAATGTTTCTTTGAATGCAAATGTATCCTGGTGAAATAAGAGTTTTGTGAAAATCAGCTTTTTTGTAGAAACAATCCTGATTTCAGGCACATTTCTGCATTTTTAGGAGAAATACCTGACAAAGTTTCAAAATGGTAAATTGTCACTTCAAAACATTATTCTGAGGTTTTCAGAATTTTTCACCACATGAAAATCTGATCCAGGAGGTTTTTTCTTCTAGTTTGGGGAGCAGAAACAGGAACAAAGGCAGCAAAGAAGCGTCAGAATTTCCCTGGCACAGAAGTGTAATTACTCTAAAGGACCCCATCCACCTGTACTGGGCAAGTATAACCACTGCCATTTTACTTTGTTATGGTTAAATCATTGGATATCAAATTCTTTCAAGGTTCAAACATCTTCTTGAAAGAATAAGGGTGTTTGGTATTTCATAGAACCAGATCCTAAAGAGCACGTTCAGCAGAGCTGCCCCTCCAGAGCACGTGTGTTTGCTTTTTCTGTTTTTGGGGGGAGAATCACAGCTTTTAAGATACATCTGTGATTAATATACTCAATACTCCAGAAGATTACAGGCCCCAAGTAGAATTAGTGTTGAGGTATTGTTTTGTATTATCTACAAGCACAGTAAAGAAGGGGTTGTGGTGCATTTGCAGTTGAATGTGTCCTAATTGCAGGCCTTCTTTGTGTTCAAACACAGGCAGCTATTTTTAAACTTTGTGAGTGAAAGGACAATTAGCAGTCATCTGCTTGCCATTCTTTTTTTTATTTATTTCCTCTGTTGCCCAGCATCAGGGCTGACAGTTAATGTTAGTGGTTTAAACCACCGATGAAACAACTTTTTATCTGAAAAAAAGATGCATGCTACCAAAGCACAGCATGAAAAGGCAGCAACTACAAGACATAATTCTGGTTTTGTTTCTGATTTAAAGCAGTTTTGGCAAACTCAGAAGGCTTGGATCCAAAATAAGTTGTTTTACTTACACAGCCAGAGCAAGTGTAATCCATCAGGCACCAGTGGACATCCCAAGCCATGATACGAGCTGCTGTAGCCCCAAGGATGAAGCATGGCATGCTGCTTTTGTTACTTGGGTTATAGGCACCTCTGCCTGTGTTTCTCCGAGTAGATTCTCAATTCTGCATCCTTAGGAGTGAGCCGAGAGGGAGAATTACAGCTCCCCAAGGGCTCGGCATCGTTCTTCCAGCCGTTTGACTTTTGAGCCCTGAACATTTAAAAAAAAAAAAATGATGTCTTCCTGTTATGCCTTGCTGCCAACAAAACCGAATGGCAGTATTTTACACCGTGTTTATTTTAGTGAATAGCAAATCAAAAAAATATGCTGCCACCCTGCTATTTAAGTCTTTGGAGACACATCTGCTATGAATTTTGCCTTATTCTTTGGAAGTTGAGATAAACAACGGGTTTTGATCTGCAAATAGCAAAAATAATTTTGGGGAAAGATTTCCAAAGGATTGATGCAGTGATTTTTGGAGCTTTCTCTTATCTAGTCAACTTGGGATTTGTCTAAGGGGATCTTTACATGGCAAACTGGTAAATGTATAGATGATTTTGTAGGTAATTTCAGCTCACAAGCCAACAGCACCCATTTCACTCTGTGGTATGGACATTTATCTCTGGGCACACGGTACACGAGCACGTTGTACTACAGCTTGTATATTTAGTGGTCTATGAGAAACAGCATCTGAAAGCAACACGCTTGCAGTGCAGGATCTGCCAGACCCGGAGGGAAACAGCAGAGTGAATGACTTTTTTTTTCAGCTACAGGGGTGAAAGACTTTGGGGAGAACTTGGGGCTTCAGATGTGCCCCCTGCTCTTTTTTGGCTCTGTGTCAAAGAGCTCTCCTGATCATCACCAGACCCTGGAAGAAAGTTCCTCCTCTTGCAGCTTCCATGGGGACAAAAAAAGCCTTTCACTTGGTGCCTGCCGTGGAGGCAGTGCCAGCAGAAAGGCAGCTCGGCAGGTTTGCCCATCCTTGGGGGAGGGAAGGTGGCACGCCATCTCAAAATAGCCAGATTATTGCCTAACAGCAAGTTAGCTGTTACTTTGATATCACTCTTCATTCAACCTGGGTTAAGTAAAATGCAAACAAAAGCACTTTTTTTTTTACGATGTCTAAAATAACATGGTTGGCAGTCTTAAAAAGAGAAAGGAACCATCACCAACACAGTGAGTGCTGGCGAGATGTCTGTAATCCGTCTGCTGAATTCAGCGAGAGAAAGACCCATCAGACTTAGCCTTGGTGTCAGCATTTTAAGTAAAGATTTTCTATACTTCTTATCTCTTCTATGAAGTTTGTAATAGTATTGTCTGTTTGGGATGGTTTTGCACTTCAGTGGAATTGTTATAATTTATTAAAATAAGAAATTATCTATTGCAAGCAACCCACCAGTTGGTATCACATGAATTCCTGGCGAGTGAAAGTAACTCGGTGGAGCACACAGCTTTTGCAACTTTATTGCATTATTGTGTAAACTCTGTGGGGAAAAAGATATTTGTTCGACTCATTCTAGGCCAAGATTGGAAAAGTGTTGCAAGCACAGGAGGGGACATGTGTAAAAGAGGTTTCTTGGGAGTGAGATTTATTGGGCTGGGAAATGGTCTCCCAGGAGGAACAGTGAAAGCTACTCTGCTGGAAGCACTTAAAACCAGAGCTGGAAATGCACTAAAAAGTATGTGAAAAATAAACTGTTTTGTAGTGGCAATGAGCAGGGTCCTTTGCAGCTGCGGTTATTTTATCGCTTTGTGTTTAGGCCAAGTCAGGAATGACAGTGGGGGACATAGGACTGAGCATACCAGCCGTCCACCTGCCCCAGACACACCGGGCTAAGGAGATGAAGATGGATCTTGCTTTTTGGCTGGACGGAAAAGCCACATCTATGTCCTGCCATCTGTGGCAGGGTGTCCTCTCCACCTCCTTTAAAAGCAGAGGGAAGTGGAAGAGATGGGAAGAGATGCTCCCAAGCAGCAAAGAAATAACTGACAATAAGATAAGTGAAATGAAAGGGCAAAACCAAAGGGAATCCTCCTTCGGTATTTTGAAGAGGAGTTGTGTTGCACTCACTTTCACCCTAGGCTTAAGATAAATATATATCTAGCTGAGGTTAGGTCAACATTTAGAGTATTTAGACGAATTCTAGGCAACAGGGTCCTGACAGTGAGAAGGCCATTGAATAAACAAGTTTTGTCTGCCTTCTAAGCCCATTGCTGTTTTTAAAGAAATGACATCAAGGAGATTTTAATTCAGGCACTAATTAGTGAAGTGAATTCTAATACGCATTAGAACTCTGCACTTCTGCTTCAGTGAATTTGTCTGAGTTATATATACCCGATAGAGGAAACAAATCCCAGAAAACTACACTTCATGCATATCATGTATGAAGTAAATCAGATTTGATCCAAAATGTTTTTATACAAACATTATAATGGGAGAGAGGGGGAAAAAATCCAGAAAGAGCTCTGTAAATGGCAATATGCATCTCTCTCAGGCTCAGGATTAGATGCTTCAAATTATACACATTTATAAGAAGGACCTGAGTTTTAAAAATACATGCAAACGATTTCTGATTCTAATCCTTTTACATGTCAATAAAAGCTATCAAAATAAGTGCACTTTTCAGTAGTCCTAATCTCCATTTGTTAATGTGAGCTTAATCTTTTTGAAACAGAGTTGTTGTAAGAGTAGTTTTCATGTTTTGCAGTGATTTGGGATCGCTGTGAAAGTGATTAGGCCAGTGTCATAATTATGCCGAGGAAAAATCAGAAGCCAGGTTCAGTGGCATTTGGTAGATGGCAGATGTCTGTGGGATTCACTCGGATGCTGAAGACTCCTGCAGTAAAGGCTGCTGTGTTTCAGGGAACCGAAATGCCTTGTTTGTATTCTAATGGAATATCTTCCCTCCGTGCCGCTCTGAGGGATGCAACGTCCCTAAGCGGATTGCTCTGAGCCTGGGAATTTCTGTAAGAGCACTGACCATTGGCTGAGGTGTGTGGGTAGTGGGCATTGAAATACGCTGCCATAGCACTGCAGGGCAGTTTTAGTAGGGCCGCATATTTCACACGTAAAATTGCAGTACAGGTTCTTCTGTTAGGAATTCATGCCACGCAAGGAATAAGAGCATGTCAGGTATGCCCTGTCCATAGGCATTGACAGGTTCTTGGGTCTGGTGATGTGTGTATATATGAAAAAAGTAACTAACCACCTTCAGTTCAGTCCAGTTCATGTAAAAGATGTTTTTCTAAACCACTGAAATACAAGCATCTGGCTATCAAACTGGTGGAGCCTTGCTTTCCCTGCTAGAAGATACACACTCAGAGGGAAGGAAGGAACCAGTTGGTAGCTATCAGGCAACTCCAAGAGAAAGGCTGAAGGCTGGCTGTGTGGACCCTCACTCTGAACAGGGAAGGAGGTTTCAGTCCCTGCACTTTGAGATTGCCACGGAAGGAGAAAGGGCTGGGCACCCCCTTCCTTTCCCCCTACAGTCTGTGCTGACATTTTTCCTCCCATTTCAGTGTATTTGGTGTAGTGTTAGTAGATACTACAGACGTTTTGATCACTCAGCAAATGTATGGGCTTTGAGAAAAGGGAGGAGACCCAGCGTTTCCAACAGACCAAGCATTCTTCAGTGGAGCGTGCAGCTCGGGCTGTGCCAGTGTGGTCCAAGCCATCGCTGTGCCTGCGACCCACCCGTGCTTCGCCTTCAGCGGCTGTGCAGCCCTCTTCTTGGAAACACAGCAGTACCCTGCCGTTGAAGTCTACTGCGCTTGTGATTTCATTGTGGCTTTCCAGTGTTTAATACTCTTCTGGTTTGGCTCTTACAGTCACATTCTCCATTAGGTTAGGTTTTTTTTCAATGGCTGGTGGGCTGCTTTGGTGTCAAAAACTTCTGAAAACACAATCCTGCCATGTCCAGGCATTCAGAAATTAGGAGAAAGGGACAGAAAAATCTACTTTCTTTTTTTCTTCTAAATGAAGTTATAATATGCTTTCTACGTCATCCTCATGTTTCTGAAGGCTTGATTCATGATGTTGGTTCAGTTGTGGCTGGCAGTGCTGCTGTTGACTTCAGAGGGCTTTGGCTCAGGCTGAAATACATCACTGCAGCTTTTATCCCTGGAAGGCCTCTTTGCAACATTTTACAAAGATGAGGTGACCTGAAGTTCAATATCACAGTCCTTTGGAAGGCAAGAGTCCCTTTGGACCAGCTTGAGGTTTTTTCACTTCCAGCCTCTTAAGAAAATCCTGATGTAAGCAGGTGTGAGATGCATTAACACATTTTGTGATTGCCCAGGCTTGATAATGATCAAAATAAATATGAGATTGTTTTCCAAATGAAATTAAACAAGGAGCAAGTAGAAAGCATCTACAGCAATTTCATAATAGGCAATATTATACAGTGACTTCTACCTTTTTCCTGTGAAAGCCCTGTGAAGGTACACGTGATGGTGTGAGGTTCTCCAGGCAGCCCAGCTCCACACGAGAGGGTCTCCTTGTGGGAGGAGAGCTCTGCCTGGGTTCCTTGTTACTTAGGTAAGGACAGGAAGAGGAGGGGATTGTCCGTGATGTGCGGAGCTCCTCCAACCTCTTCTGCCTGTGAGTGGGAGTGAGGAGTGTGTTGGCTCTTCTCCGACGTGAGGGATATTATCTCCCTCCATGCAGCTAGTCCTTTTATTATGGTATCGAAAGGAGTAGGAAGGGCAACAGGAAATCTCGGTGGAAAAAAAGCACTGACTCAGATAGCAAAGGAAAATGGAGAGGGTTTAAAATGTGAAAGATCCCCAACAGGAACAGAAGAAATTACTTCATTCCAATTTTTGACAGTTTTTTTGTTAGTCCCAACATTATGTCCACAAACAAAGCAATTTTTTATCTAGAAAAATCAGTTGATTCTGTTCGCCTCTTCCACTTTATCTCCAGCAAAGTACCTTTTGGCTCAGCTCCCTTGATTCCTGTTCAGTGGAAAATCTTTATTCTCCAGATCTTTTGTGCTACAATGCCCATTGAGTGTGGGAAAATTGGGAATGCTCTCCATCTAGCATCAATTACTGCAGGAGCCCATCTGCCCATGGTAGGCGGCAGAGCTGACATGCTGGACCCTTACCAGCTCCAGCTCTGCCCTGCCCTAAAGATGAGGAGAATTGTCCATAGCTTGGGATTTTTCAACAGGTTTGTGAAGGAGCCTAAAAACTCATACTATACAACAGAGCAGTAAATGA
Organism: Cariama cristata; assembly: GCF_000690535.1. Lineage (NCBI taxonomy): Eukaryota > Metazoa > Chordata > Aves > Cariamiformes > Cariamidae > Cariama > Cariama cristata. The sequence continues at coordinate 45,875 of NW_009601141.1, read as the reverse complement.
GTAGGTTGGTGGTTTAAACAGTTTGTTTGCATTACAATAGTTTCTTGAAGAAAGTCTCACTCATGTGAGCAATCTTTTTATTTTTTCCCCTTATAATGAATGTATAAGGTAATGGAGCTTTCTTTTGCCTTTGTTGAGGATATCTCCTGTCCTAAAAGGCTCAACAGCTTTGGTAGCCTTCCTGTTGCAGGAGGAGGGAAATGGAAAAAAGTTGGAAAAGTCAGGCTTTTTGGCTTTTGTGAAGATACTTAGGTTTATCAGTATACGGCCGAAATGGGATATTTTGCCCAGCCAAAAAGTAGGATTAACGCCCTTGTAGCTCCTGTTTTGTCACCTCTTACTTTAGTTATTTTTGGTAGGACTTCAGAGCTAAGAGCATCCTTACGATTACTGCACCATCTGGCCTTATCACCACTAAAACAGCTTTCCCTGAGCCCAGCCGTATGCTTTATACGCCTTATACCGTATGCTCCCAACTGCTCCCTTGGTCTTCTGACCCATTATCTACCACCTCCATACATTTGTTTAGGTGCCTTAAGCTCCCCAGCTGCCCAGCTGACTGCCAGGGGATTGCTGGCGGTAAAACTTGGTGGGTGAGAGATTTTGTGTCTCAGGAAGATGCTGCCGTGTGAGGCTGATACACTAGATGGGGCGGTTGTTATACTGATCAGCAAATGCCGTCTCTCCAGCGCCGGATTTCTGCCTGGATCACCCACCTGTCCGCAGACGAGAGGATCTGAAATACAGGCTTTTTTATATGAACTGAGCAGCCCTCCTGCAGCAGAGTTGGTAGATTGCCCTGAGCTGGTTTCTGCTCCTTCCCTGATGAAGTCACGCCAGGATCGTTGTTAGTTTTGGTGTCTTTAAACGCAAGCTCAGCTATCTTTAAAAGCACAAAGCTGGAGTGGGATGGGATGGCATGGCGGCGTTTTAAATTTCCTGAAGAGCCTCCCTTTTTTTTTTATTTAATCCATAAAATGTATATTTAAACAACACAAAATGTTATTATCAGCCATTGCTCATCCCTCAGCCAAGGTAATGCTGCAAGCTCGGCATTATCGGTTGTGCTAGTGAAACTGGATCTCCTTGTAGTATTGATTCTGCTGTGCTTTGGTTGGGGCTTGCGGGTTCTGTATTGATCTTTGTCAAAGAAACTGCTGGGGAGCGGGTGAGCAAGATGTGTTGTCTGTGTTGTTTGGGAACTAATAGAAGCTCTTATTCTTTGCTGGCAGCCTGTTGCACACCTGGACATCGATTCATTATGAGAGAAGTCAGCTTTAATTAGAACCAGGTTTTCCAGTATTTGTACAGAGTGCTTTGCCCCTGGTCCACAGCAAGTTCATAAAGACGGACTGTCAGGCCGAGCTGTTCATTTATTATGTAGTCTTCCGAAAAAGGAACCATTAAAATAGTTGGACTAAAATTTTTGCGTGTGCTGAACCTAAAGTAGCATTTTCTAAAACAAAACTCAATGGGATCTATAAATTGTGTTCAGAAATACACATCTAGACCTCCATTGGCATTGTGCATTGAAGCAGGTACTGCTTACCCTGATGTTTTCCTGGCCTGCTAGAGATTTAGATTTGATGTATGCAGCTCTAAGGGCAGATGCAGAATCTCTTGACTGGTCTGAAAGAGCCTGAAAACAGGAATTCCTTCTCCTAGCCTGAAAACTCCAGCATTAAAAAGGCTTTCCCCAGAAGCCTAAAAGAGAGACATCACTCATTCTTTCCAACCTCAAAACAATTTTATGGCAGGAAAAAACCTTTTGTTTTCCATTTTTCTTTCTTTATTTTTGGAGGAGCAGGGCCTGGCTAGATTTTTGCTTTCAGATTGTATTTCACAAAAAATACCCCAGTAATGTTAAGTGGTTCATATACAATTGATAAGTATCAAAGATAACACCAAAACATTCATGTATGCTAGTACACGTGCAACAGAAAACTTTTTCTATATGAAATAACAAAAGTGTAGACACTAGATATATGACTAAAAGTAAGCCAAAGCAGTTTTCTGATGACATATCCTCCAAATGAAACATGAAAAGAACACTCTTACTAAATTATCAAAACATTTCTAAATTATTTATTCAATACTGCCTGAAACGATCATGAAAAGTGACTCAGTGAAAATGACTGTGTCATTTTACAGAATGTAATCCAAGTCCTGTAAAATTATAGCACTAAAGTAGTAGAAACAAAATCACAAGTCCAGAAAACTACATCTGTAAGTTCTGACCACCTCCTACATATATGTGCAGACCAATATAATGAGAAACCAAAAAAAAAAAAGCCCTTACAATAGCTTTTATTAGCCAGGTCCCAGCCGAGTACAAGCCTCTAGCAGTCATACTCTTCCAGCAACCTCCAACAGCCATTGCAGCATCTGCCAGACGAAGGAGCCAAAGCTCCCTCACTCCACAGCACCCACGAGAAATCCTTGGTGCATTTCAGCTCCAGTGGCTCAAGAATATCCAGGTGCTGCAGGTTTTCAGAAAGCTTAGGGGTAGGTTGTGTTGCTAGAAGAAGGTGGTGGAAGATCTTCAGATCTTGGACTCTGAGGCACTGTGTAGTTCCATCCAGGTCTTGAAATGTGTAGTTGATAATATCTTTATGTCAGGATGAAAAGCATAGTTGTTTGGGGTTTTTTTTTAACCAATTTGAAAACTATTCACTAACCTATTTTGGATTCAGATACAACATTGACATGAAAATGCAATAAATAAGGTGGCCTACTTCACTGCTTGTTGCAGCCGTAGGACAACGTAGTATCTGAATGCTTCCTTTTAGGTTAACTGTTCAGCATGCTTCCAAAGGGATTTGGTTCTTGATTCGGACATGAAAGCCTGCGGGAGATGTACAGCAGAGAATCTGCAAGTTCTGGCTAAGCACATTAGAAGATTTGCCTAGTGCACTTGACTTTCATAAAATGGAAAGGTGATCATTAAATCTGTAGTAGGAGAGCCTCTTTGTGGACTGGTCTCGTTGAAAAATTGATGTCATTTGCTTAGTTATCATTAAACATCATCTTTTTCCAAAAGAAGCATGGCAAAATTAATACAAAGTCACTAAAAATGGTAAATTACTGAAATGTTGTAGGGCTTGTGTAACTGTGCAGAGAACAGCTGGGCTGCACGGCTGATTTCTCACATGGATAGGCACTAACAGGATTGTTCCTTTAATTTATACGGGCTCATTGCAACATGTGGGGCCAGAACAACCTTTTTTTAGATCAACTTTACCTCTGCCGTGTCATCTTGTAAACCACATGACAGCAGCTTGAGGGCATGTACCTCCTTAACTGATGTTTATTTGTCCTCATCATAACCGTTTCACTTAGGTTGTTTTCTCCCCCTGTATTTGCTGGGCCTCTCTACGGGTTCTTGCTCGTAGTTGGTAGGGTTCCACCATCCCCGACAGCCCTCACTCAGGTGAGCAGTTGCCTCGGCCTGGATCATCTGTGCCACATGTGGAAGAAGCTTTTTTCCTTTGGTGTAGCAACACGACCCTTTGTTCGGAGGTCCCTTTCCCAGGATCAGCTGGCAGGGAGTGGAGGTGGCCAGAGGGGACGAGTGAGTGTACCACGCTGTCTCCTCTGCCTCCACCCCTGAAAGCCAAACAGGAAAATTAATTAGCTGGATCCGTGTTATTGTTTCCGTGTTGGGCTTCCCAGAGTAAGCCATGGTCATGCTGGCAGAGCTGCAGCAGAGCATCTTGCGGCACGGCGCAGGAGCTGAGCTCGCTGCATGGCCAGCAAAGGCACCTACATTGGTGGGTGACCTTGGCTCTTTGGGAGCGGTTTTTGCAAATCACTGTTGCTTGGCAGTGTCCTGGTCTCAGTGTGGTGTTTTATAATAAAAGTTAGGCTAAAATTCATCCCAGGAAGGTTCCAGAATGAGTTATGCTGAACAATTGGCAAGTGCTTAGAAGACAGTCAAGTCAATAACTAAATGAGAGAAAATGTGTGGTAAATCCATTTGATTTTCTACTTTGTTCTGTTGTCCTTCACTAAGTTGCCTAGTGAAGGAAAACACTGGCTGTATCCTGGTTTGATAGACCTTGACATCGAAAAGGTTTTAAGACTGTTCCGCAGGGCTGTGGTTTAGACATAAGCTAAGAAAACATGGCCTAGATGTAATCTCCGTGAAGTGGGTGTACAACAGTTTGATAAACTGCTCTCAAACACACTTATCAGTAGTTTTCTGTCAGACTAAAAGGGCATCTCAAGCAGGATCTTGCAGGGAGGGGGCAGTCCTTGGCCCAGTTCTACTCGATACTTCAGTTTTGATTTGAATGTAGGATTAGAGAATACCCTTGCAAAATTTGCAACTATTACCAAGCCAGGAAAGTTGCAAGCACCTGGGAGGACAGCACCAGGACTCAAAACGGTCTTCACAAATGCAAGCAAAGAGGTAACACAGCTTTCTGTCAATTGGCATGCTCCTGCTTTGGTCTGGTTTTCATATAACTACGGCACACAAAGAAAGCATTATCGAAATCCAGGTAAAATTCCAAAGCACTTGAGAGGTTAATCACTGTCAAGTAATTCATGCCCAATGCTAAGGCTTTGTAAGGATTTTGAGATGTTTGGATGTTGAGATGTTTGGATGTTGAGACGTAAGGATTTAAGATGTTTGAAAAAATGCTTTGGAGAAATGCTGAAACTACCACCTAGAAATGTACCGTTTCAAGTTTTCACCAAAACGCTTGGAATTTGGGGGTTGTCAGACTTGGAAACAGCAGTCTGAGAGGGCAAGTAGAGAGCAGGAGGTTTGGGAGGTTAAGACTGCGTGTGACTGTGCCATTTACCCACACTGCTAGACTGAAAGCAAATTAGAGGAAGAGAATTATCGAAAGACAGTATGCCTGTGCTTCAAAACCAAGATGGAAAACGGGGAATCAAAGAGGAAACGATCTTCATTGTAATCCCATTGTCCAGGCTGACCGCAGTGACAAAAGAAAAAGATATCAGCAGTGAAATAATTAGCTATTTCAAGTTTGTTACATTTTAATAATTCAAACATTATTAATAATGCAGGTAAAAAGAATATTTCAAATATTTTTCTGTCAGGGTCCTTCTGTAATATTCTCTTCTCATTGAAGCAAAGAAGCTTATACTTCTCACCACCCTGCAACGTAAAGAGAAGGGCAACATAGCTCTAAAATACCTAACCGCCTTTTCTAACAGCTTTAATGAGCTTTTTCATATTGCTCTCAAGAGGGCAGCTTTCCCTGCATTTCTAAATATGCTCTCCAGGCAAATTCAAGCAGCATGTTCCTGATAAAATTTTGTTATTTTTAGAAATAAGTGAAGCAGGATACATCATTTCCCCTCCTACACCTTTGTTGATGCTTTAATATAAAGATCGGTGTTCAGAAGTTAATTACAGCATCCCAGATTGCACACCAAATTGGCACTGCAACTGCAAGCGGGTGCTATTGTAAAGGGAAAAGAAAAGGAACAATGCCATACAAATGTCGCTTTGGAGTACTTTTTACGTCTGATTAGCACCCCAGGAAAACAGTGCTGACTTTTTTTTGTCACAAAAGCGATTAAACTGCTGTGCATGACACCCTGGGAATGGATGCCCAGGTGAAAGGCATGTTACAATAAACAGGGTATTTTGGGTAATGGCTAAGGAAGGAAAGAAATATCACAAACCAACTTGTCATATGTATTTGGCCCCTTTTTGAATTTTTATGCAATCTTATATGCTGTTTTACTTAGGAGGAGAAATTGAGA
>NW_009601141.1:31036-40102 GCF_000690535.1 Cariama cristata | reverse complement strand
AGGAATGCCTTTGATTTCTTCATCGGTTTGTACACCAAGTTCTGTTTCCCTGAAGACGGCGGGAGTCAAACAAGAGGGCATAATTTCATTTCTCGCAGCTCAGTCTTTTTCAGCTGGTCTTTGGTCCTCAGTTTTTTCTTGGGATGTTTTTCCAAAGTTTCCCTGGCTTCATTGTTGCCTCCTTGGTCAAGTTCTTTGGTCTTTCTGCCCTTTTTCCCTAGACATGCATGCTTCTGAGCAAAGCGTCCAAATTTGAACCAGATTTGTAACATGCTGTTGAGTTCACCATCGTACACCTCTCAGCAGTGGAAGTTCTTACGTTGTATTAACAGTAGCTTACCCTCCGGCTCCATGCTGAAGTAGAGCATTATTAGAGTTTTGACTCAGAATAAAAAGTTTGGGCTGCTGAATTATCAGCATTATTATCCGAGATGACTCTGGGGTTTCATTTTAATTCTGCTATGCTGGCCAGCTGTGGTCTAATGCAAGTACAGCCCATGGTGACACCGTTGCATCCTGAGCTGGAAAATATTTACCTTGTCTGTTCATTCAGGAAAAGCAAACTCTCTCTAATGCTTATTTTCCCAACACTTGCATATGGCATATCTCCAGCTTGCCAATTTGTCTGATGTGCTTTGCTGATACCGGTTTGGGTCTGTGTTCGTCACGCACATTTTGCAGTAAGTTCTGGTAAACATATTCATTATCAAATCACAGTAAAAGTAGCTAGTGCTCTTAACAAGCCTCTTTCAGGGCAAATATATATTTTATAAGAATTAAAATATACCCATCCTTTCATTACCTTTCATTGAGGTGCATTTGAACATCTGTTTTGTTGCTGGTTTTAGAAAATCATCCAGGTGTACAAGGTAAGGTGATCCTCTATGTGGTACCTAAAGTAGTTAAGGACGAGAATCTAGCAGAAGTCAAAGTGAACACAGACGTTCATGTGGCTGACAAGGGTACTGAAAGTTAAATTACACATACACCAACAGACAATCAGTTCACCACACTTTTTGCACTTGAGAAGTGAAGTCAATCTCTGACTACTAGTCGTTAAAAAGAAATACCCTTTGGTGCAAGTATGAAGCACCTTGTACTAGTCTGTGATTCTAGTCTAGCTGGATCCCTTGAGCAGGTTGATCACACAGAGGAAGTTCTCATTCATAAATATTTCCGTTTGAGTCAGGAAACAGCAGGTGAAGTAGACACAGGGAAAAAGATGAGTGTTTTGTTTCAGAGGTCTCTGCTGGCACGACATAGACGGACCCAGTTTAGGCACGCTGGCCATGCCTTCCTGTTACACAGCCCATTCAGCTTGAGCTCCTGCCCATGAAGGAGGAAAGTAATCTTTGCAACTCCATGGAAACTCAGGGGCTGAAGTAAGAACCCTGAGCTTGAAGAGATGAGACATAATTCCATCAGACCTCATACAGATACCAGTTGCTCATATGGATACTATAACTTGGACTATATGTGGGTAGAGCGAATCCCTTCTATGCGGAATAGAAGTTGTAATTAAGTGAGAATGCAGTCTCAGTACAGTAATATAGAGAGTAAATTTATATAAAAATATAGATAAATAGACAGTTTTTAAACTCATTTAGGAGAACACACTCAAGCAGAGTCCTTTACTCTGCTTTGGTTAGGTTCTCCTGCCATTCTCCTTTCCCAATATTGCAGAACATCTGGGAGCACCTAACAGTGCTCCTTTATTTCATGGTCGCTTCTGGCTGATGGGTTTTACTTTTTTGATGTGCACTATGGAGTACAAAAGCAACACAGGTTAGCAGTGAGATCTATGTGATAACTAGCAGGACCTCAGGGGAAGAGACAGCACGGTAACAAGTTGAAGTTATGTCTCTCTTCAGTGGATCTTGTCAAGTGTCTCCTCTGGTTGTTTCTAATTTATGTCTGCTCAGATTCTTGTCTCACGAATCAAGTTACAAAACACTAACCTCCAAAGAGGCAGTCAAGCTTGTCTGGCTAAATGTACATTGCATCATGTACAGCGCATGACTTCACACTAGCCGTGGTTCATCAGCCTTCAGAGCTTGAAAGACTTCTTTTTCTACCTTAGTATTTATTTGATCATTTTCCTAAGGGTGGCGTTTGACATTTAAGTGATAATTATCTAGCTCTTACGTGCCTAAATTTTACTTCATCTGGGAGAGGGGGTTAAGACAAATGCCAATAAATATCTCAAATGCACTCTTCTATTCCATTGCCTAAGTCTTTCTTCATGTATTTTTACTCATACTACTTAAAACAAACCGATGTACCGAGAATCTCCCCTATCCTTAACATAAGCCTGACTACATGTTTTATGTCCAGAGATGAAGTCCTGGCCCCTCCGAAGTGGAAGTTTTGCTGTTGGCTTCACCACGAGTGGGGTATCACCTCAGATCCTCAGGCTGGGATACATTGTCTTTCCTTGGTTTTCCTTTACTGAATTATCTGTTAGCAGATTTTAAGGGAAAACAGAAAGAGCTACGTTTATGCCTCTTAGTGAGGTTAAATTCCCTCTCTTTTTATTGTACGTAAGATTGCAAGAGAGAAATCTGTAGAACACGCGAGAGGAAAAGTGGTGGGCAGAAGGTAAGAATAACGTCCTGAGATAAGGAGCGGGGTAAAATGTTTTGTAAATCTATTATATGCAGGCATTAAGGCATGATAAAAAGTCTGGTATTTCGCTTCAGCAAGGATAATGAAGACTGGCCTTTTTACATAGATTCATAGCACAAATGCCAGAGGGGTTATTAGGTCTGGCTTGTGCGATACAAGCCCTTAAATTACTCTCATTTACCCTTTCGTTGAGCTCAGTAACTTACGTTTGATTGTTGTCATCCAGAAGGACATCCAGTCCTGATGTGATGACCTCCAGAGCCAGAAAATCTGCTGATAGCCTTGGTAGCTTAATCACATTTGCTGTTGCAATAGATACTTGGTTTTATTTGAAAATGCCTATTCTCGGTTTTCAACCGTTGTTTCTTATTGTAACTTTCTCTGACAGACTAAAAGGCCTTTGTTTTTCTTGGTGCCTTGTTCCTTATGACTCAAAATGTGCGTTTGCTTTTTACATTGCAATAGAAGGCTGAAGCATTTTTGCTCGTATTAAGTATCCTCATCGAGGCAAAAACTGAGAGCGAGGTGTTGCTGCACCAGCCACAGTATGGCTGAGCCAGAGACAAACTGAGATCCGAAACGGGCTGTCCTTGTATCCAGAGCTTCAGTTTGGCCTCTTTGTAGAAAATCTGTCCAAATACAAATACTGCATCTAGCCAAATATCATGATGGTTTCAGAACATTCAAAGATGTTCATAGCTTTTCAAAGCCAGAACATTTTATAAACAGGCTTTGTAATTTTCTAGCTCAGGTGCAGGAAGCCCGCGGCCCATAAAATGAGGTTTGAGTCTGGGACCTTATTTCACAATGTACATATGGATACAAATTTTCTATTCCATGTCATTATCATATAATACTGAGGATTATATCAGCCTGCTACCTTACAATTACACTCAAAAGTCTTATTTTGAACTGATTTGCCCTATTTCCTATCCCTGAGTTAGCCTGGCACTCTGGATAGCAAAGGCCACGCTCTGAGGTAAGGTTTTGGTTGGAGCTCGTCTCTGTTTCCATAGGAATAGTAACTCGTTTCAATGCACTTGTTTGTGATATTTAAAGAGAAAAGGAGAGAGGTTATTTCAGTTTGCTTGACGGAATTCACTTATGTGAGCAATATGTTATATTAATGCATGAACACCCACGCCAGGGATTGTAAATATAGCTGTCCGGGTCTTGTAGCCTTTCTCCCAGAAGAACGCTTACCCAGTTTGCCATGACAGAGAGGGAAATATCTCTTCTGTGCTTTCCCAAATCATAATCCTCATCCCTTTAGTAGCCATTTGCTTTTTCAAGTCATTTCCAATTTTGGGAGACTGTAAAAAGCAAACAGAAAGGCATGTTTTGCTTCTGCGAGCAAATACTTGACGGTTCGGTGGAAGATGCGTGGCAGTTTTGGATCCATACACCTTCTCTCTGTCGCAGCCCCACTCGGGTCTATATGAGCCGGTACATGATGGGCTCTGAGAGTTTGGCTTCCAATAAGAGAAGAACACGGAGGACTAACCGCAGCCCAGTTTGTGTGTACGTGTGCCCACGGGAGGGCAAGACGAGGGAAGAAGGGGAAGCGATACAGAAGTAATGACAATCTATGAGGGAGGAGAGAGCGCGGATGAGTCTGAGATTTACGGCATTTTTACCAGCATGTCAATTAGACCTGACTCTGAGTAGATTTAATTGTACTTTGAAGGCAGCCAGCCTGTCAATAGCTCTGAGTTGGTTTAAATAGTAGTAAAAATTCATTGAAACCATTAGATGTCTTGCTTATGAGGCTCCCATTGCCAGCTGTGCTCATGGTGACACTAGCAGATATTTAATATCTATTTACTTTTGGTCATGTCAGGGCATGGCATAAATTGTTCAAGCACATCCAAGTTCAAGAAATCCTCTAAAGATTTCCCGAGCTAGGTAGGCAGTTGGGCGTGTGCAAAGCTGCCTGACTCCATAGCGGGCTCAGTGGGGAAACTAAAGGGGAAAAACTTGTGGTTATTTTTCCAGATATTTCAAACCAAACACGTACCACTCCTCTTTCTAGATATGAGTTCACTAAAAGCTGGGATTCAGAAACAAGTTAGAATTTACTTAAATAATCGAGAATTTAGAGGTGGTTTTCTTGTCCGTGCTTTTATCTCCTGCTGAGCAGGGATACGTTTCATGATATGCTGAAACCTCTTGCTTGACCTCTCCCCACGTCCCTGCTCTCGCCTCCCACTGCCTCTGTGCCTCCTCTCACTCCCTGCTCTACACTCGATGTATGCCCAGCCCCGTCCTGCTCCCTCTGAAAACCCATCTGTGCTGTGAAACTCCCCACCTACAACGACCACAGGTTGCTGTCTGGATCCCACTCTCTTCTTGTTTTCCATCAGTTTAAATCTGTTGACTTCAGTGGTGTTGCTTCTCCTCTTGCAGCTTTCGGCAAGAGTCAGAACCACTGCATCTGGCCGGGCTGTTTAAGGATAAAGTCTTCCCAGGGAACAAAAGGCTCCTGTGCTTTACTCAGCAAAATAAAGCACCCTCTGCACTTACGGAAGTATATTAACAATATTTCTAGGTTTAACCGTAGCTTCTTCCCAGGAAAAGAGCATCCTTGTTACTGTCCTGCTCTCAAATCCTTCTGCCTCTGTGAGGTGGGGAAAAGACGTTTGGCAAAACCTTCTCCCACTGATGCTGGGAATTGTTGCTGAGGCTTAGGGAAGGCTTCTGCTAAAGGTCGATCCTACCATATGCTGAACCCTCAGCCCTAACCCAGGACACCCATCCCATACATACAGTTCAGCGTTTCCTCAAAAGGCTTTCCCTTTCGCCTAGCAATTTTCAAGAATGTGCCAGAAGAGAGATTGTTTTCATATACCTAGGACCTGAAAAACGTGCATCTAACAACTTTGTATTTATAGAGATGTTACTAACCAAGGATTTTGGTGCGGTTTATAAGGTCTCCTTTTGCAGTAAGTGGCAATCTTTGTTACCGACTGAAAAATTAGGTTTTGTCTGTAGCGGAGCCCAGATCTTTTGCTGCCGCTCCCATTCCTTCAGACGGTCCTGCCCTCCCTCCCTGTGAAACCACCCCAGCACCGGTCCAGAAATGTGTACTTCACAGAAGAAACATTTTTTGGAGGGCCACAGATCCCTTGTACTCAGCACAGTCGTTGCCCTGGGACTTGGTATATACTTAGAAGAATTACATGTAGCTGTATATTTAGTGTCGGCGTTGACTATACAAACCCACAGCATCTAAAAACAAGTACAGCTTCTCCCAGAGACACCTGCATGATGGTTTCTGTGTGGGAAGAAACAGACACAGTGAAAAGGAAGTGAAACATTTTGCCCGAAATGGCATCTTACGGAGTCAGATCTTTGCAGTGACAAATCTGCACTGAGCCAGGCCAGATTTCACGTTTTCTAAATGTGTCCTTAGACATCTTTGTCACGATTGGAAACACCACAGCTGAAGGTGTACATCGATTCTGCGGGTTTGTCAACTCAACGTGTTTTCGAAGGCTGGGCGCCGAGGTCTCCGTTTACCCTGCTTCCTCTGTTTACTTCTTACCTGGGCAGATTGCTGTGCCTCTGTGAATCCTCATCGATTTTCCCAGGAGGGAAATGTCATTACTGCAGCAGGCTGCGTACCTCAGGTACATTGAAGAACGGGATCGTTAGGGTTCTGTGTCATTAGCAGTGCTTCTAATGTACCCCATAATGCTTTCTTCTCTAGGAGGTGGCACTGATTATCTGAATTAGCTGCTTCATCGGCTCTTAACGCTGTACCTCCGGGGTCTCGCACAACCTCCAGCATGTTTATCCTCACACAGCTGAGGTGTGGGGAACAAGCATGGTCCAAGCCATTCCTGTAGGTCAGATGTTGGAGGAGCTTGCACAAAATCGCTCAGAAAGTCTGTGGATGAACAAGGAACTGACCCCAGGTCTTAGGTGCCTATGAGCGAAATGAACTGTGAGCCAGGACTGCCTCACAGCTGAAGAAAACTGGGATACAGGTTGATGGAGTATGGGATTTCAGGAAGGGGAACAGAGAGCTTTGGACCTGTGCAGACCTGAATTTCCCAGTCCTTACCCAAAATTGTTCTTAAACAGACTGAGGTATTTTGGTGTCATGCAACTATGGACTGTGATGGGGTTGCTCTGGACTCACAAATTAAATAAATTTATGCCTGGAATATATGTATATTTAACTTTTAAATAACAATTGCAGCCTGCTGTTCAACTCCATCTGATATCTCTATCTTTTTTTGCCCGTGTGCAGTCAGGGAGACATTGCTTTAATCTTGTAATAAGGGCATCTGATCATACACATTTGTTAATTTCTATGGAATAATCTAGAAAAAAAAAAAAGACATGTATTTTGTAGTTTTCTTTTTTTGGAAGGTTCCTAGTGAGATGTTTTCTGTTGAAATGAAAGAGATTTAGGTCATATATCATATGAAGTTTCCATTTATAGTTAGCTTTCAAGAGTTAACAAATGATTACCTGTCACACGGCCCTGATGAAGCACCCAAACTCAATGCTTACCAAGCTGCGGTAACTGGGACTTCCCATAATCTAGTTAGCACCTTATAATCCTGATCCTCAGCGGACCTGAGGCTGTGACTATATCTGAATTGCATGTCAGGATGAGACCTGGGTACACCTTGCCGTCTTCTAGGGCTTCTTTGGAAGGAAACTTGTGCAGGTGGGCAGGAAGGGAGCTGTGCTATGCTCCCGTAGGTCTTCTCATCTTCATGGCTGGGGGCCCAGCACCCTGACATACACCATGAAGCCCATCTGCCCTGCAGTTGGGGTTCAGCCACGGCGCATGCGTTAGGACCTGTCTGCCACTCAGAAATAGTCACCGTCTGGAGCTCTTCATTTCCCTGAGCTCTAAGAAGGTGCAGCTTTGCGTCTTCCCTTGGGCTCTTTGGCACAGGCTGTTGCCCACCTGTATCCCCAGCCAGAAGGGTCTGTACTGGTTTCCTACAGCTGCACCATAGCCTGCTGTCTGCTCAAGCGCATAGCTCCCCTTTCCCAGCCCAAGTGAAACTCAAAGCAAACAAACTGGACTCAAAACCAATCTCTCATAACTTTAATCAGCACAAGACATTTGCATACTTGCTAGGATTTAAGATACGCATATGTCCTTCTGCAGCGCGGTGGGTTTGTCCCCATCCCTCCATGTTGTTTGGGCTCAGTCAGACACCTGTAGCTTTTGCAGCTCTGCAGAGCCCCATCTCCAAACCAGGGGATCTCCTCCTCCGACACAGGCAGCTTACTTTTCCCTTGGTTGGCTCCGTAGTTAAGCAATAGCATCCTGGCACAAATCCTCTGCTCTTCCCTCCCGAGCAGCCTGCCGGTGCTGCAGAACACCCCCCAGCTCTCTCCAGGGCCGGTGGGGCTTTGAAGACCCACCGAGAGTCCTGGCTTTCCCTCCTTTTCTCCAGGAACCCAGCACTCTCCAGGCAGGTCCCTCCCACAGAGGAGCTGGAGGGAACTGGTTGCATCCATCAGGTGGCCATCTCAGGGCCACCAGTTTAGTGCTTCTCTGCAACTAGGTTTCATCAGATGCACGTTAACCAATTACCTAAATTGGCACGTTAATCAATTGTCATTAACTGATACAGAATCTAGCAAATGAATAAGCTCCTTATTGGTCATTTTTAACCCTTTGTGTTGCTGTGGTTGTAACTATCTGTAACATGTACTGATGCAACGTGCTTACGATAACTTCTATTTTTTATAAGCTCTTTATAAGCCATTTATAAATAGAAGCTTAATATGAAGTGTGACAGATTTCTACTCTTTAGTCTCTCCTTAGCCCTCCAACAGCTTCCTTTCTGAAAATACAGAATATATCCAGTGTGCCCTAGATATTCTCCATTCTTGCTGATGACTTTAGCTCTCAGCCATTGATTCTCTCCAATTCTTAATCAGTGTAAATAGATCAGTGCTGCAACTGTCTTTTTACTTAACATTTTAAAAGGACAAATAAGATGAAAGAGGCAGTGAAGGGGTGATGAATAGAAAATGTATTTTGTTGCTCATGTGATGCTGTGAGGCTGAGGGGTGTTCACGTCAATATAATACAGACACAAAAATCTGTATTTCTTTTCCATTGCAATAAAGAGGATTGGAGTAGCTGAGTGAATTATTTAAAAGAAGGGAAAAAATATTGAGAAGTTACGGTGTGGCATTTATGTAGTGTCAGTAGTTTGTGCCATTCTCTGTCACCAAAGGCAGGGTGTGTGATGGTCTCCTTTTCACCACGGAGCAAACACTGTGGCCCAAAACGCCTGGGTTAGGGTCACACAGGAAATCCGTGCCAAAACTGGGGGTAGAACCCAAATTTCCTGGTACCCTCCATGTACTGTTGCTGTTCACCTGCTCCTGCCAGGGGAGAGGTTCTTTTATTTGAAAATAAGGTATTTTTTCATTTGTAAGGAGGCAACTTTAGAAGTG
>NW_009601141.1:1243-31023 GCF_000690535.1 Cariama cristata | reverse complement strand
TGTTTGGGAGTCCGTACTGGTTTTGTTTGTTTGTTTGTTTGCTTCTATGGGGGAAAAACCTGTGCATCAGAGACTCAAGTGGTATGGAAAATTTAGAAGCAATACCTGTTCATCTCAGCATATGTCATTCAGATTTTGTTGAGTCTGATCCCAACGTGGTTTTACTTTGACTTCAAAAGAAGTAAAGCCCTGCAGTTACTCTTCACCCTTTCCTTACATTCAGCTATGAACAGTATAATAACGAATGTCTCCAGGCAATTAATATATTGACATGCGTTTGCAGATAAGCACATCTACTGTGTTTCTCACAAACCCTAGGGAACATCAGGTGCAGAACTTGTAGGATTTAAAGCGCAGCCATTAAAGCTAGAGGCTGCAAATTGTAATCTAACCTAGCACTTTCTCAGCAATAGATTCCTCCCTTTTTTTTTCTCCTTGAAACTTTTGCTGTTGCGTCACTGATAAATCACAGCCCTTTGCTCTGTAATATATCCCTTGTTTATTTAAAGTTTTGCCTTTCTACCCATTAAACCTTTCCCCATCAGGGCTACTTTTACTTTTCAGAAACGTATATTCAATATTAGAGGCTTGGAGTTCTTTTGTTTTCTCCCCAAAGACGTAAAACCCTGGGGGATTTAAGTATCTACTTGATAGGCTCGCACAATCTTAATCAGCCTATAATGGAGCTAATGGCTGTTTGTCATCCTTGGAGATATAAATTTCCTGGTGATGTCTACTGCAGTCAGTGCATGAAGTATGCTCTGACTGCCAGCAAGGTCTAATAACCAGGAGAAGGGCAGCCAGCTTCATTAGCAAGAGTGAGACTGAGACCATTCCGGCTGCTTTTCTGGAGAACTCTGCTTTTTTTTTTGAATACCGAAGGGGAAAAAATGGATAATGCTGGTAAGTGAAATAAAACAGATCTTCATTCTTAGTGGAGCTACGGGGTTCGTTTGTATCCTGTCTCACTTGCTGCAGGAGATGTGTTTCTTTAGCCTTTGTGGCTTCTTCCTTTTCAATGTCCTTTTATTAAAGCAAATTTCTATGTGTAAAATGTGACACATTTAAGTCGTTAACCCTTTAACAGCCGGGGTTTTTTTCTGGTTTAAGTGTGTTTCCTGGAAATGTGAACCTAAACTGTAATGTAGGATCTGCCTTTTTAAGGTTTTCAGTGTGATTTCGGAGGCTATATGCAGGAAAGGTGGCAGGAAGGGAAAATGCATGTATTTGAGTAGGAAAATATCTCTCACAGATTGCCATAGGTGTGGATAGGTAACGAATAAAGCTGACGAAAAGTAGGTAATGCATCTCTCTCATCTCTCTTGTTTTAAGCTGTTTCTACTTTCTCCATATAATGCCTTACTCTCTTCTATATTTAGTACATGAAATATTAACTGTATTTGCACTTTTTCTTATTTTCTTTGATGTTCCAACTTCAGATCATGCATTTTCATGCCAAATAATACACTTCATGGTTTCTAAGGAGGCGCACACAATACCAACGTTACATCGGTGATGAAATGCATCACTTGCATTTCCCTTTTGCGTTACCTCGTATCACTGAGCAGAGCAAAAAGAGAGCTCTTTGGGATGGATATTTTGCATGCTGCTTTGACTGCTATAAAACTTGAACATGTCAACGTCTCACCGATTTATTGGTACCAGTGCAATACATATTAGGACACAGAATCTGCAGTAGATTCAGTGCCCTTTGAAACCTGCTCAAATCATCAGATTTGTCTAATGCTGACCTTAAAAGTGATGATCAGCTCTACAAGGTGTGCAAAAATTATTCTACAGTAGTTTTCAGTGATGATACTATATATGTAGTTTGGTTTTGTGGGTGGGTTTTTTTGTTTTAATAATAATAGCAAAAGTCTTGCTTGTGTCTGCTAAGCTGTCCAGGTCAATCTTATCTCAAGTGTATTGCTATCGACTTCTGCAACAAACAGATTAAAGGGTCTTGCTGCTTTTATTTCTGTAAAGTCCAAGAAAAAAAAAAGTTTTCCCAGAAATTTACATGTTGGCATCATGGAAAATTACATTGCCAGTACCTATGAACTTAAAAACTGACACAGTCCTAGTATAATATTCATTTTTGTGAAATAAATAACACTAGGACTACTCTTTGCACTTGGTGCTTTGGCTAACTTTTAAGAAACCTTAACATAATAAATGATAATGACTTCTGTTTGATATTCCATGACAAGGCAGAATTTTCTGGTCAGAGGGGAAGGATTCCTGTTCTCCGGCACAGAATGCCTGTGGGCAAGAGATACCCTGGCAGGCAGAGCTGCTAATTCCTCCAGGTTTTTACACTCCCCAGCATCAACAACTAATACTACTGAAGTCCTGACAGAGCTATCACTTTAATCCAGCTATAAGAATCTGTTCTGGAATGAGTCACATTTCTTTTAAAGGCCAGTTTGGGGGGGGGCCTGAAGAGGGAAGCTAGTATCTGCAAAACCATAGAAACAGGTTTTCCTGTCTGTGTACATATTTTTTTTTGCCTTAAGAAGATTCCAGTTTGGTTGCTATCTGCAAAATTTGGAAGTTAAAATAAGGCAGGCTTTGCTCTCTTCACAACTTTACCAACTATTCTGTAAGCCTCTTATAAGACCGGTTTGCTGAATAACTCCAGATTTAATTTTTTTTGTGCAGAAACTGTGACTGATACTTTGCATTTTTTAGAAAACAATCTCTATATAGTTGCAATAAGTTAAAAGAATCCTTTTAGAAGGAGAATTAAAAACTAGTTGGGGAAAAAAAACCCCCACCAAACCAAAGTAACCCAACCACAGACGGAATTAAGCCGTAGTGAGGACGTCAGGGCAGAAGGTAAGGCCGTGCTCCAGCTTCCACTGCGGTTCCCAGCGAGCTTCTCGCTGCCTGCGGGCAGCTTGGTCCGGACCCCCAGCGAGCTTCAGCCCCACGCGTGGCATGGGCACGCTCCCTTCTCCAGGCAACCCTTCCAAGAGTCCAGCCACTTCCACGCTTTGAGCAGCGTAAGGAATACATCCATTGCTAAGGAGCTTACGGGGAACTGGGTAAACACAGCTGGGTCTGCAGAGATATTTTTAGGGCTTTTAATCCCTAATTGCAACCAAATGGAGCGGGGTGCCAAGGTGGGGACCATGCAGCTGAATACCCCTGTAGATGCGGCCCGTGCCCTCTGACTTCTGAGGGGATGCGAGCGCAGCTTTGACAAACCCACGCGGTGTGATCTGGGCACTTAGGAGATCAAACAGACAGGAGCAGGCTATTTGCAACCATAAAACTAACTGCCTAATTAATTTGTTCTTCAGCAGTTCGCCAATTGAAATGTAAACATGCTAATGTATACAAAGTGGATACCTGCCTGAATTCTTCCTAAAGGGATGCTATTTCTGGCAATATAGAACTGCAGAATATTAGCAAGGCTGCGAGTTTCAGTCACCGAGTGTTAGAAATAACAATTTGGTTATCAGTGTCAGTGAATCAGGCCTTTGTTATTAAATTCATCATGCTGCCAAAGAGACTTTCAAAGTCAGACCACGAATAAGGGTCGGGCAAAACTCCATCTTCTGCTCTGCGTAACAGAAATATCTCTGTAATTCATCACTCATCTTCTGCGCCATCATTAAAATAATCTTCTGGCCAAAACTGTTTCTTAAAAACATCAGTGTTGCTAATGTGCACCTTTTAGATGTTTTGGCCCATGGTATTTTGTGGTTTTAAGAAACAATGTTGTCATTAAAAAAGTCCTTTCCTTTAAATGTTAGATTGCTTATATTTTTAATCTGTGTACCGAGACAGCTCCACACAATCGTTGCCTCGTGTGTTCTTTTAAAAGCCTTTCCTGGAATAACAATAAAATATTCATCCATCTGTGTATAGCACATCAGGACAGTTCTAGTTGTATTTTTGGGGGCCTATTTTGGCATCAGCTGTGTGTGATGGGCTGGTTCCAGGTGTGCGGCTGCAAGATTGCCTGCTGCTATGGGCAGGGGAGGGCAGCCAGCAGCCCCCCGCCTGCCTCCTCCGACAGGTCCTGGGCTCCGGCTTTGCTGAACACATCGGCTTTGCGCCAGACACATCAAGCCTGGTGACAGCAATGATGTCATAAAACTGGTTTTAAAAAACCAAGGAAGGGCTGGAAATAAGTCATGGGGGCGCAGGGGGGAAGCGAATATAAAAGTAGCAAGAAACTTGCAGCAGCAGGAAGAGAGAAGCTGCGGAAACAGACGTGCTCCCAAGTGATGCTTTTTGGGGGGGATTTCCTGTAAGAAGGAGTGAGATCAGCATCATCCCTTCCCCCAGCGCTCCTCCTCAGCCCTGTCCTGCCCGGCATCTCACCTTAAAGCGGACAAGTCTGACACGTTCATACCCAAGGAGCGTGCCAAGGCGAGGTGCCAAAAGCTGGGGGAGAAGGATCTCACCAGGGCGAATGGCATCACAGCGAGGTGCCGTGTCCTGCGTGCCGCACTAGTATTGAACAAAAATGGGAGGCCTTGTTTCATGTTTCTTAGGGATTTATATGACTTCTTTGCACTTGGTATATTATTTTAGCAGTAATGAGCTAGCTGTGGTTAATTGTTACCCTGTAGAGCCTACATAATTCAGCTGTGGCTGCAGGCTGTGCCTTCCAGTAAATAATCCATTTTAGAGGGACTGGAGGTCTTGCGTATTCCTGAGGAGGAATACCCAGTAGCACATCAAACTTCATATTTGACCAGTAGTGAAGCTTACAGCTTTCCATTGAAGCAAGACTATTTAACTTGAGGCTTGAAATGCTGTGGGACAGGGCGAATAGCAAGTGTCAATTTAGCCTTCTTTGGCGTGATGTCAGGTGTCACAGGAAGGGTAAGAGACAGAGGAAGCTCTTTGCTGACGGTAATTCCCTTGCTTTTAAAGTAACTGCTCTTTTTTGTCTTTCAGTAAGTCAAGAGGACTTATTTAGCATCCTTTACATATAAGGCTGCTGTGATTGAATGCTGGTTAAGGATTTGACCTTACAGATACTTTGTAGTCTCTTACCTGAATTCCAGGCAAACAGGGTGCATCTTTTTAAAATGTAAGGGAGAAAAACATTCAGGCAGTTAGAAGACCAAGCTGGGAGATGGGCTTCAGACTATGATCCTGGTTTTCTCATGAACTCACAGTGTTCAAAAACCTCTAATGTGGCCCAGCTGATCTGTGTGCAGAATTAGGGTAGATAACAATCGCAGTGTGTTGTAAGGTTCACTTGTTGCCCATAAAGGACTCTGAAATCCTTTGGCCATCTAAGGCTTAAGCTTGGCTGAATCGTTCCTATCAATTTGGAAACCTATTAAAACAAAACCGCTTGTAATGGAGACAGTGACAGTGTAACTGCGGGTTTGTCAGCCCTTGAGACGCGACGACAACTCCAAACTCCAGCAGCAAAATCAGTCGTGTCCTGCTGGCAGCTTCTGTTTTGATCTTTGGTAGTACCTTGCCCATGTTCTCCCCAACAGTGTGATGTTCCTTTCGGAAAGGACAACAGCATCTCCTTTCTGTCCATCCTGCTCTTTCTTACTCATTGTCCTCACAAAATGGGCTATCAATGATGCCACGTTGACCTTTATTGGGTTCATATGCCATGTTCTATAGATCACAAAATGGTTTGCACATGGGTAATAAATTACAAAGCAATAATGGACTCTTTTATACTACATTGTGTATCTTTATTTGTCTCCTATTTGCACTTATGGCCTTAGTTGAAGCAGATGCTCTAGTGTATCACAGGTCACTATCCGCTAGAAAGTTTAATTTCTTGTTGTTGTAATTTTAGAATAATACTCACGGCTTATGCCCCTTTATGCAGAACCTGGAACAGTGTGCTTATAAAGCCATGATCTTGGAAAATATTTCTGTGAGGATTAAACTTCCTTGTGATGCTGCAGCTTTCAATGTTTTTTTCAAGTCTGTATACCCGTAGCCTGGAGTAGGAGCTTGCACTGGAAGTAATGAAATACCAGGTAGGACTAAAATGATGGAGCATCTTCTAATGTAGAGATGGTCCACTCACCCTACTTCAAATGGCTCTCTTTAGCTAGAAATGCTGTGGTTGCAGTGCGTTGACACATTCATGATATTTTAAGCAACTATTCCAGTCACGACGGTACTTATAAAGAAGCACCATGAACTGCAGCTGGTTTGGAGAGACGGTAGAGTACAGATTATATTTTTTAGTAAGTTCTGATTCTGTTTTCTGATAAAGCTAGCAAGCATCAGACCATCAGGTGCTGAGTTCGCCCCTTATGTTTATATCTGCTGGTTATGTGGGGTTTTTTGGCAAACTGCCCCCAGACCCCTGTTGTGTGCTCTGAATCATCACTGCCGCCTTTGGGGAAGAAACAAGTGATGTGTATGGAAGCAGTAATCCAAATTTGACACATATCGCTTTCCCCATACGCTTCTAGCGAGGACCAGACCATAGCTGCAGGAGCCAACCATTTTGACAGCACAAGGGAGCAGTCCAGAGGAGGAAAGGTTGTATTAAGAGAGGCACCGGCACAAATCACTCCGAGAAAAGCAGCCTGTGCTCAGGGGGCTTCAGACACCCCAACGTGAGGGGGCTGGAGGGGAGCTGCAAGGGGGAAAGCAAGATCTTATGTCCAAAGAGCAGGTGGCTGATAATAAGGACCTAGTCTGCTGCTGTTTAATCATCAGTTATTGCCTCTACCTGTGAGTCTTTCAGGAAATTTGATACTTATGGGGTGACTTTGCAGGGGTATCGCTTTGGGCTCTAAAAGCAGACTGGGTGGAATTTTACCAAAGTCCTTTCTTTTTTTTTTTTTTTCTTCCATCTCACTATTTAACCATTTTTTATATTTTCACATAAAACGTTTATGAGACTTCTTCCTAAAGTATAATTGGAAATTTTAAGTAGCTTAGGACTATAAGAATACCTAACAACCTTCTCCCAGCAGACAGCAGCAAATCCTGCACAAAGCAGCCGAGTTGGTCTGAAATGGCTCCTTCTGGCAGGTGGGGCCTGGGAGCCCCTGGGGGAGCATGGGCGGCCCCTGGGTGACCATGGGGGGCCCAGGGCCGAAGCCAACGTCCCCCACCAGTGCCCTGGGGAGAGGCAGGGTGTCGGAGGAGATGGGTCATCCAGATTTGTTATCCCACACCCAAGGAGCCACGTGTGCTTGGCTCTGAGCATGGCTCAGCACTAGAAGGGATGTCCCATTTGCTGCTGGAGATGCCAGAATAAAGAAATAGCCATATTCATTTGTATAAAATAACTGATATGGGTACAAGAGCATCCTCTCCAAGCACCTCGTGAGGGCAGTGGTACCAGCGGTAGGACTTCTCCCAAGGAACAGAAGTTGGGATGATGTTTATGGTGGGCTGCTTTCCTCTCAGAGTAGACAAACTCGACCCAACATTGTCAGCAATGGGGTATTGAGTTGCTGGGAACATATGGCTCAATTAACAGACTTGAGCACAGCATTAGGTCCCTGATAGCATCCAATTTGCAAATAAAGCAAATGGCCAGTGCCAAATATTTGCTTAATCTTAGTTTGCTCAGCGCCACCATTCCTGAAATGTAACTATCAAAAATTACTATGATTACTTATTTAAGAACTTATCGTATGCTAAAATCCCTTTAAATGTATTTCTGAATAGCAACAGGATATTTCATGATGATAAAGACAATCCTATGTCTCTATAGCAAGGCAGACAGTAGGAGACAATCCCAGAAACAATCTTTTCATCCATGGCTTGACCATTGCTAGGAGAAGCCTTGCACGATGTAATTCAAAGACAAATATGACAGCAGCTGGTATTTCCACAGGAAACAAAGTTGTCGTCGATCTATCCTAGCTCCAGCTCCTGCTGACTCACCAGTCCCTTCTGTCTTCCTCACTGGGACCTGCGTCGGTCCAAAAAGCAAGGGGTATTTCGTTATGGAGGCTTGCATGGAAACTATGTGGAGAGATGAACTGAAAATTTGGTGATCTCGAACCAGCAGAAAAATGGATGTTGCTGGGAGCTGCTCATTGACATTTAGACCGTAGTCCAGCCACACTTTGCTATGGCCTTACTGTCGAGGGAAGTGGGTTGTTAACGTGGGGAGCCTACGGAGTTTGTGTGTGGGCCTGGATCACAGAAACAGCCTCTACATTTTAGCTGCTTTGTTTGTAGCTGCAGTGGTTATACAAGTCTCCTTTTTCTTCTCTTTTCTGTTTCTGTTTTTGTTGTTTAGTATTATTAAAATAACTAACATGACGCATTATTCTGTTTTAATTTCAAGTGAAATTTGGCAACTTCTAGCTGTGGGATAAGGTTTAATTGCTCTTGGCATTTTAAAAAGAAATGCAAATGACAAAGATATTAAACTGACAAATTATGACAGCTCACATATAACACTTTTTCCGATGGATTTTTTCCATGCATTTTTAATACCCAGAATAGTCAGCCTTAATACTACCATATTTACAATAAATCGTAATTACAATGGAGACATTCTGCTTTGTCAGGCAATACACAATCAGCAGTTTTCAATAAAGAATCTGAAAACTGTTTAATATTAATTCTGTGACACAAACTTATAAATGCCAGACAATTTAAAATTTGGGCCAATATGCTGCCCTTAAATTGGGATATTAAGAAATAATTAGAACACAGTAAGGGCAGGTTGCCAAATGTAACTTTTAAATTCCCTAGTTTCTGTCACTTAGCACAGTGATTGTAATCTATTATATGGCTTCTGTAAGGCATAAACATGCATTTCCTACACAACAGCTTCAGGCTCGGAGCGCTGCCCGCAAGAGGTCGAAGTGGCTGTTTGCTTTGGCATTTGTGGCTTCAAGGGGCATAAAACATCACAGAATTTAGGAGCAAGGATGCCTTTGGGGTTAAAAATGGGAATGGGAAGCAATGGTAGAGTCCACCTTTTTTTCCTACCAAATTCAGCAATGGGATTTTTGTTTGTTTGTTTTCTCCTTTGGCATCCCACGAGGGCCATGTCTGCTCTGGGTAACCCGTGCCATGCCGGAGGTCCTTGGGCCAGCTCTGAGCACCTTTGTGTGGTGCGGTGCCTTTTGCCTGGCAGACGTTAATCTGAAGCGGTAAACAGCGCCGTCACATCAGCACTGGTGGCTGCACCCAGACTGGTTAGCCAGCTGGGGTTAGAGGTGATGCAGCGTCTTACATCTGCATGGCATCCAGCTCCAGACACAGCTTTTCTACTTTTAGCCGGAAGATCTTTGAACGCTGTGATGTTAATCAATGCAAACAGGCCTCAGAGACCAACCCTGCCCATGGTTTTGGAGATGCCATCCACGCTGTTGAATTACTGGTCTTATTTAGAAGCAAAAGAAGGTTGGACAGTGCTGTGTGAGGGCATCTTGGCAACTTCCGAGGTTAGATAGTCTAGATAGGGGAGAAAAGTACATTCTTAGCTACACGTGGGAATTTCTGGGGCCAAATTAACTGTGATGAAGGCTTGAGCAAGATTTTTGAGGTCCCAGATGGTGAACAATTTACTTTGCAAAGTCAGCAACATCTGAAGGTAATGATCACTACATTATATTATTTTATTGTCCTCCAGTTCAAAATAATGTAACATCTATTAATGTTCATTGGTTTAGCTCTGGGTGTTGATTCTTCAACACCAATACTAGGGGAGATGGAGTCGCTGTACACATAGCTCTCCATTTTCACACAAGTTTCTGTCACCTTTGCAAACTCTCAAGTTCCGCAAGTGTTACGTACATTCTTTGATACTGTAGTTCAGGGAACTTGTCTGCAAAGTAGAGTGGGAAGGTATAATATTGGCATACTGCTCAGCACCATTTAGAGTCTTATTTCGAAATGCTGAACAGCCAGTGTTATTTCCATCTTCCCACCCCAAAATGCTCCCTTCTCCCAGGGAGGAATAACAAGGACAGTGGTGGGGTCCCATTCCTCTCTCGGATGGTGGCCTGCCTCGCTCTTCCTTCTGCACCGCAGGTGAAGAAGCTAATGATGTGCTGCTCGAGTGAGGGTCAGTTGGTACGGCTGCTGTTTAAGAGCACTTTTCTGAGCGTAGTGTTTTTCCGCCGCATTAGTAACGCTGTGCGTGCATCAGGGAGGTCTCCTTCTCCCTGCAGCCCTGTTCTCCATTGGGGTGGAGAAATGCGCCGTCAACTGGTGACTGCCTGATGCAATGGCTTGCTAATTCAGGGACATGAAAGGCTCGGCTGAGGTAAAGATTGCCCTGAGATAAGTTCCCTCATTGCTGCTTGCAATCACAGCTAGATTTCTTTGGGTTTTTTTAATCTAAATTTGAAAACTTGAAGGCAAATTCAGCTTTTTTTGTCTCATAGAGCAGATGGCTCCCAAGTATTAGAGTTTCTGCCCATCTTCCGGATGCAGATAAGTTGTGCAGCCGTTTCAGAGGACTACCCTCAGCGTGAACAAGGTGAAGGCAGAAGTTGGCATCGTTCCTATGATCAGCATTGAACCACGCTTCTGTGGCATTGCTGCCTCTGATCTGTGATCTCCTTTTCTTCTACTCTGCCTTGAAGCTTTTTCCCTAGACCAGTAAGTGCTAGCTCAAGCAGTAGATCAGACTGCTAATGGAGAAGAGGGTTGCCACCGTTGTGAGAGAGAGCTGATACGCACTTCCCTGAAAAGGTAACACAAATAAACTCTTCAGCACATTGCGGATGGAGCTGTGTGACCTCAGGCTCTCCTTTTCTCTGCTTCTGGCACACCACACTTGTCTTTTGCACCTTTGCCTTTTTACAACTTGTCAGGAAGCACCTAAGCGCCCATAGGCTGTAAAAGTGGTGCTTCCCACACCAAAGCATGTAGTGCCTGCTACCGTGTTGGATTGGTCCTGATAACTCCTGTGGTCCCCTTTGCTTCCACATTCCCACACTGGTCTGCATGCTGAATGTCAACCTGCGTCGCTTCTTTTCACGTCATTTCTTTTTTTTTTTAACTCCTTCTGCCCATTTTCACAGTCACTGTATATGATGGGCAGAACGAAAAAGGAAAACAAGTATTTTGACAATATTAGTAGCTTGGCAACCGTAAAGCTTTCCTGTGGCTTTGCAGAAGAATTTGGAGTACTTATTTTCTGTACTTCCCCTGGTTGTGCTGTGCACTGTGCATCACAGCTCCAGTTCTGCCATGAAAGTAGGTTGCTGTGCTCAAATCCTGTGTTTGCCTGAGTCTTCCGAGTTTTAGCACTGGTAAGACAGCATACGCGTTGCTGGCTTAGACTGCTTCCACCATGGGTCATCCCTTGGCTGTCTCATACTATTTGAAAGGGGGAGTGGGTGAAATCTTGACAGCGGTTTGGTTTCTCGAAACACAGAAACAAAACGGTAAGAGAACACTCATCTGTATCAAACTGGGCTTCCTCTCAGCGGAGAGAAAAAACAAAGTAAGTTTTCATGTACCTCATGGTTTCCCTCCTTGCCAGCTCCCTGGTCACACTGGCTAGACCCGAATGTCAAAAACTGGAGGTTCTTTACAACTGGTATAAAAGGACTTCCCAGAGCTGAGAAGTGGTCCCTGAGTTATTTCAGATTTTGTTGTGTCAAAGATGACTAGTCCAAGATTTTTACCATCCTTAAAAAGCGTATCAACACTTCCATTTTGCTCCCATTTTTCTCCTCTCATTTCAGCAAACATTACATTAAATCAAACTCTATTACATGATTATAGAACAAGCTGTCTTCTCATAATATTTCTGGATGGCTGCATCACGTTCTTTATGCAGTTCAGGAGACCTGGCAAACATACGGGAGCAAAAAATGTTTCCCAAGCAAAACAACGCACTCCTTGGCACGGGGAGGACTGATCCGGGTGATATTCAGCCACAGCACAGAGCCTGGGGAAAGTCTGCGGTGCTTAGGGATGCTGTTGGGGATGGAGTGCTGGGCTGGATGGACCTTTCCTATAGGTGTAGGAGAGATGCAAGTAGGGTTGGGAGGCAGGGAGGTCCCAGCCCGTTGCAAGATGTGTTAGTATGTAATAGTGGCCGGGAAAGTGTTATGAAAGAGCTGCAGAGAGTTGGCCACAGAAAGACACAGATTTGCTGTTTCTTTTGTAGTCCAGAGATGGAGCTGGCAGAGCTTTCTGGCCTTCTGTTTGTAGGCTGGGAAGGCAGTGAGTTACCTGGGCTGGGAACCATTCCTCTTCTGAGGGTAACCAGGGAGCGCACACAATGTACCTCCTCGGTCTCCCTTGTGAGAGAACTGCATGCTTTTAAAGAAATTATTATTGATCTGGGTTGCAACAATTTTTAAAGGGAGTAAATGAGGTAGACTTGCAATCATCAGCTGGTGAGTCTGACATCAGTCCCAGGCAGAAATATGGAACAAATGGTACAAGGACTGAGCCAGAAAGAATGGAGAGATTGAATACAAACAATTCCAATTAACATGGGTTGGAGGAAAAACAGGTTTGAGGGAATTATTTCATACATCTGTCTTCCTGCCTCAGAAGATGTTTGGCTTGGTTCTGCTGTGTAGAACCTAAAAAGATACGAAATCAATATGTTATGTATCAAATGCCATGTCTAAAGGCCAGGCTTCAGAATACAAGCGTATTTTGGGAATCGTTGTCACCCATCAGGTGTGATTCAGGAGGTATCCAGCAAGCATCAGTTCTTTGCTCCAGGTTGTATGGTGCTACTACCACTGACTAGCTAGAAAATATAAAACTATTTTTAGGTGAGAAACCAATGCATTCAGTATGGACAAATGACAGGTCATATAATCAGGGGGAAAATGAATTAGGTCATAGTTACAGATTGGGAGGCTCAGTGTTGAGAAGCAGTGATTTTGAAAGATACTTGCATAATAACAGCATTATGCTGGAAGCACATGTTCAGCTGATGAGCTCTGTCCCAGAGAGCCAATGTACTCTTTAAATGTATTTGCAACATTAAAAGGTATTGTCTTACTCTGGTTTGAGCACTAGAATGACTGCCTCTGGGATATTAGGTAATGTTTGGGGTCCCACATCTTCCTTGAAACACAAAAATCTGGAGAGGATTCAGGAAAGCCTTGTAACTAAGCAGTCTGAGTCACTGTGAAAGACTGATGAAAGCAAATTTCTTAATACTCTGAACCTCCTTTGCACCTCACCCTAAAATCCCTTTGCAGCTTTCCAGCTATAATAACCCTACAAAGAAAACTGTCTCAATATTTGTTATCGGAAAATACTAGTTTGGACCTCTTCGTTGCCATTTATGATTAAATACCACCAAGTTCTATCTGTAGAGGTACATTGCTGGGAGCTGTAATATATGTATATATTACATGTGTGTATATATATATAACCTGAAAATATTGGTAACGGGAGATTCTGAATATATTTCAGATTAGAAAAAGGAAGGTAACTATTGACTAGCACCAGGGAAAAACAATATTGCACAACTTAAAGCAGACAGACTGCTAAAAAGGCTGGAAATGAAGGGTCCCAGGTGTTAGAAAGCCTCCAGCAGTATGTTTCCTAATCAACACTCAGAATTCCTGCTTCCAGTTTTAATAAAGGCTCTATTTCCACTGGAGCTAGCTGCATCTGCCTTAACTGTTGCCTGTCGGACACTACGGTATGGCAACGCTGACACATACGAGCCCTGGCTACCCTGCCTCCTCAGTAGGAGAAAAGCTTGTTGAAATAGTGCCCATTATACTGTTTTCTTCAGTGCTCATGTAGTTAAATGAAAGATGCTCGGTTCTTTCTCATCATCCCAGAGTCTGCACCAGCCAGAGTTCCTGTACAATGCATTAACTCATGTTTCTTTTATGTCGTAAGTACTAGCGAGTGGGGCTGGTGGGTAAGCCAGAACCAATTAAGTCATTTATCTCCACTTGCACCAGATTTTGGCATTATTCCAGCGTGTCTGAAACCAGGCACCATCCTCGTTCCTCAGCGTCGCTGTCAGCCTGACGATGTAGCTGGAACTCATACAAGGCTGTAGTGAAGACCGTGGTGAAAAAAACACTTTGGTGGTTTTGCCCAGTAGGAAGGGTTCACTGGCTGAATCTGGCTGGTTAGGAGGCAAATTACTGGTCCTGCTCTTCTTACTGCAAGGTAACCCTTTCCAGTCTTATTGCCGTTGCTTTATGCAGGTGGTGTGGTTTTCTCCTCTGTGCTCCAGTCAGAGATAGGTTTCTCAAACACTATTTTTCAAAAAAAAAAATTCAAGAGGAGCCTTTAAATCCTACCCTTTCTTTGGGTAGCACTTAAGAATTCAACACCACAGGGCAACCCCTGCCAGGAGAGGCCCCGTGGGACAAACAAGCTGGAGGGGGCAGAACAGGTTGTGGTGAGGGTTAACGCTGCCGTCGGAGCACGCAGCCAGGGTCTGCAATCTCCACAGTGCCTAAAATAACAAGCAGTTCATTAGGCTGTAAATAGACTATGTGTACGATAATACAGCCTACTGATTAGGGCACTCACCTGTCCTTCTCAGTACCTACTCAAAATGCTGAAGCAGTTTTTTTGGGGAGGAAGGAGGACTAGAAACGAGTTCAGCCCATGCCACCATGCTACAGAGAGGTGCTGACACTGCTTTATCCTCTATGCAAAAGCACCAGCGTTTCCCCCTAATCCCAGCTGGCAGGACAAAAGTCCCCAAATATTTGTACTATAGCAGCAAATATATCTGATTATTTTGGTCATTGGAAGGTCGGAGAAGCAGGAATTAATCCCTTCAGGTGGAAAAGAGGATTGAGTGAAGACCCACCAAACCATTATGCATCCTGCCCAAGCTACTGTGTGGATGGACAGAAAAGGTCCCCTCCACCTAAATGCTGGTCTTGTGGGGGATTTGGTCTGGCAAGAGAGCCCCTGTAACACAAATGACAGGGTACCTTACTACCCAGCACTGTGCTGTCTAGGCTCATCTCTTGGGAATGGAGATCCCGAAGAGAGAGGACAAGCTTTTTTCCCCAAACATGCATTCTTTTGACAGCCCAGTATCTCTTGAAAAAGCACAGGCTCCTCAAAAAGCACAGTCTTCAGGCTGCTCTCCAGGACTCTTCAAAAGGGACTGGCCACCGTTCATCCAACAGTGTAAGTGCTAAGAGGGCACTGCTATGCTGCAGACAGCCGTGGTGGTACCCCATAGCAGACGTCCAGTTACCAAGGATGAAAGCTTCAATGTACAGATAATTCTGGTGCCTGTGTGGTTGGGCAGCAACGAAGGAGGGGGTTGAGGACTGCAGAACTGAGCGTTTGTGGATCCAACCACATTTCTGTAAAAGGGAATAATTTCTCACAGAGCTATCCTGTTACCCTCTCGATTCTGCCTGTAGCAGATCTGTTTGTCGGGTGCTGTGAGGTACTCAGACGTTGCAATGCTGAAGAGCCTGAGATTTACTTTATGCCATAGCTGGTCACCCCCCATCGAGCACACTGTTCCAGCTACTCGGTGTTTTCCAGATAAATGTGTTCGTCCTATACCTTGTTCTCTTCTGGGCTGCAATCAATGGCAGAAAAGACTTCGACCTAATGGAAATAGCTACCAGGCACACCATGTGCTTTCTTCATGGCAAAGGGAATGGGAGCCAAGAAGTCAGGTCTGGGTGCCTGCTGTCATTGTAACCTTTTGCTCGCGTTCACAAACAATGCCCTATTGTGATGTTGTTTCCTGCAGATTATCCTAAAACCAGTGAGCAGTGAAGCATGAACACGTGTTCAGGGTTCTTAGATTGAATTTGAATGTAATCAAATGTGCCAGCTTTTTAAGGACCGGCCAAAAATGCACAAGAAAGCGAATTGGATAAGACCGAGCCCATGGAATTTTGCTGTAACCCTTGAAACTTGGAAACGTCCTGGAAGAAATGGATTTTATGCCTGGGAACACATGATGCTTGCTTTCTTTTCAGCTGTTTTATGATTTGGCAATTATATCCATAAATTGCTTCTCTAAAAGGGTATAGTCTGATGTTGGTAGTAGAGCCTTCCTAAAGGCTTAATTGCAGTTATAACGGGAATAGGGTTTTTCACGTATGTGAAAAACACACAGCCCGAGGCCTTACACGGTGCGTGAGCCGATACAAAGGCTGATTAAGTACCTCGCCAGGGAAAACAGGGAGACCTGGACCTCCTACATGGCCACATCACTGCACACGTGCTCAAGTATTATGGTTATTTACTGCACCGGCAAGTTTGCAATATATTGGGTATAAAACTGATTGTCACTGAAATGCATTTTAGTGACTTGAGTGGAACAGCACCCAAGACGAGCTGAATGACGTCTCATTTTGGCAGTTCAGTACCAGGCTATTAGCGGTAGACTAATGATGTATGCACTTAAACGTTCTGTCTGTGGAGAAGGTCGCGCTCTTCGTATTCTGGGTTTTCTTTTGTCCTTTGGACTGGCTCAGCTTTTAGTGAGCATTAATCTGGGAGGTACATCATGTCATGGCGCTTGGAAGGGTTTGCAGACAGAAAGGCCCTTCCGGTCAGACAAATTACGTTTGATGTAAAAATGAACAGACAGACAAGCCTAAAATAACTTCAGAAAGGGTATGGATTTTTCTTAATAAGGTGTTTTGGTCCATTAGTTAACCAATGTTATTAGACAGCTTATGCAAACAAAAAATGCCTTGCATGAATTGCGGATCCAGTTACCTTATATTAGCTTAGTCAACTTGATGGGGAAAATTATTTATAAAATCACCTAATATTTATCATATGATAAGGAAATGCCAGATTTGCACAGGCTGCCTGCACCATAATTTTTCATCTACTAGCTTAATAATGGAATACCTTAAAATTCAGATATTTAATTTTCTATTAGACTGATAAATAGATCTCTTTGCTATGTCTTCCTTTCTGTACCTCCTCCGGTCCATGGATCTGAACCGCACGAGGTCTCTCTGCTGGTACTCCTATTCCAATTTCTAAAAATTTTGTAGGACTAATAGGAAGTTTTAATACAAACATCAGTGCACCAAGAAAGTTTTCAGTGCTGCTGGCCACACAAGCAAATTTGTACCTTTTTACTCGGGTCAACATTCAACTGACTTGCATCAGTTTAGCATATCTATGCATGGATATGCATGAGTCTAAACACATTCACTTTATAAACAATTTTACTTAAACTAATCCAGCCATTGTCCATAGACTTGACCTGTCTTGTGATGCCAGGAGTTAGTAGAGTGCTGAGCAAGGGTTAAGTTTCCGTACCTTTGAAAAAAACTGACTTTGATTAGCTTGAGCTGCAGGGATCTGACAAGCTAATGAGATTTTAACCACACTTTGTCTTGAATGGAATGGAAGTCTCCCTGGATCCAGGTGTAATATCCCAGGCTGAGACATTTGGCTTTTGTGGAATTCAGCTGTGCAAAATGAAGGTGGCCCTGTTTCATCCCTTAACCAAAACGTGATCACACTTAAGGGCTACTTCAGAAAGGAACAAGTATTTTCTCTGTATACACTAAAAAAAAGAAAAAAGCCGCTCTGTGCTTTCCTCAAATGCTCGCTCTGCATACTGCACTGTGAGTTAGGTTCAGTATGTCAGGGGAGTGGGGATGGAAAACACGGGACACGCTTCTCAGTCGCATAAATATGTCGTAAAATATTCTGAAAGCTTTGAGTGTGTCTCCAGCAATGGATCATTAAATAAGAGGAATAAACAAAGACGGGACCATCAACGTGACCTCCACATAATACACTTAATGACCACCAGCTACACTCATAAATTTACAGGCACTGGGGTTTATCACCATGTGTGAATCAAGGTGGCAGTTCATATTTACAGTGCAGTTCATGGGAAACCGAAGACTCTGACATCTTGCGTTGTATTTTAGGAGTTTAAGTGAGTGGGATCTGTGCTTGAGAATGCTTAGGACCACCCCCCCCTTCCTGGTACATCACGTGTGTAGGCGAGACTTTATAGAGACTTTTGCTTACCGTTTGGGGGAGAAAACAACTATTTACTGTGGTACACAGCTAACATGCAAGGAACTGTCTCAGCTTTTCTGGAAAGGGTAGCTGTTTAAAAAGTGAAATGGAGTGGGTGTGGGTGTCTTACGTAAGGTATCTTTGGTTTTTTTTCTCTCCTTAACACCATTAAGACCTATCAAATAAGAAGGCCAGCATTTGCATACCCCGGTGACAGGAAAGTCCTACACCAGATAGCACAGTTCTCTAAGTGACTACCAAAGCATAATGCCAAGCTGGATTTTGTGGATCGTAGCCCACAACCAGAGGTATCTGCCTTGCAGCCAGAGAGCCCAGCAGATGCTAGTTGCAGTGCCCGTGAAGGCAATCCTGCACGGCACGGGGCTGCACCTCGCACCGCCCCGGCGTTGCAGAGGGTGCCTGGCATTGCAGCCTGGCTCCCCGTGACCCCAGGGACCATGGATGAGGCAGTGAGGGCTCCCCAGGCAGGTCATGGTTTTGCAAATGTGTATTTTCCTCCTTTGGCAATGGGTCGTCTTGGGTTAATTTTCTTCTACATTCAAATACTTACAAAAAGCACAGTAAATTCAGTTCTTTTTCTCCCAGTAAGTAACATACCAGTAAAGGTCTTGTTACTGCCTCTCTCACATCAACTTTCCAGCTTCTATACAGGGATGTAATTCAGTGAGCCACAGAACCATGAAAATATCTGAAGTACTATTTCATTTAAATGGATTTTCCTTACAGACAAGTTACCTTCCCGGGCATTTCTGTGAAAGCTTCTGTCAGCCCAATTTAATTGGATTGCAGCTGAAAACAATATTACATTGAAATTAACTTTAAAAGTCTCTGCATCTTTTCCCCCCTGCAGCCTATCTGGCCTTAATGCTGCTGAATTTTAATTTCATGAAATTTGTTCATTTTATCTAACTAAATGTGCTGCCTTAATGATCTGCTGTATTAAGCAGGTAGTTAGAAAAAAGTGTACTATTGATGTTTAGTCTCCGTAAAAGCACTTTTCACAAGAACCATATGGCATTCCTTCTGTAGTTCATATCATTGTTTTCATTTCCTTATGTGTGGGCTTTGCAACTGAATGAACCTCAGCTAAACACGATCTGGATCAGCACAAAAAAAAACCAAAACCACCATCCCAGGACTAGTGTAGTTAAAGCACGCTGGTTCTCCTGGCCACCAGCAAGCAAACGAATGACGCACGAGAATTTAAAAAGCAAAATGAGACCCATAGAGTGACACTTGATTTAAACAATCGCCGTGTAGAGAGTAAATGCCGTGCAGAGACCAAATGCCATGCGTACGGGAGGAGCTTGAGGCAAAGCTCGCCAGGCTTTCTGCCTCACTAAAAGCAGCTTTCTCCAGGGAGATGTTAGCAGGTTACTAGATCAGAATTCCCCTCCAGCAGGCTGGCAAGGGTGCAAAGCCTGACCCTTTATAACCCTCCCCATCCACAGCAATGCGCTCGGTCATAGGGAGGTTAAACAGGGATGCTATATTTCCCAACATCAAGGATGGCTTTAGAAAAGAATGGTCTATAAAACCTACTGAGAAGAAAGCTAGATCCAGTTTGGAGAATGAAAGACAGTGGCTGATTCTGAAGGTTCAAAACAAAACCCCCAAACAGCTGCTGGGGAGGTGGCTGGCGTGCATATAAACATGAAATTGGGTCTGCTTGTGTCTTTGAACCAGTCACACCTTTTTGACATTACATCTAAAGCACAGGGCCCAACCACCGAAGTCAACATTCGCCAAACACGTTCCTGATTGTGAGGTTTTATGAACCTCTTGGCTGGCAGCTCTTCCTGGGCAGAGCCGGTTGCCTGCTTTGCCAGCCCCACTTGCTTGCCCAGGGCTGCTGTTTGTGAGCCCCACAGCCCCCACCGCCGGATCGACCCGTCGGCCCTTCCGAGGAGCTGTGGCTTGGATGGGCGCTGCCGTCCCTGCCCTACATGTCTGAGGAGGAAAAAGCTGGTGGGCCCAGCGCAAGAGATCCAAGGGATGACTTTTTCTCTTCCGTCCCCACCTCCTCACTCCGTGGTGACTCGGGGAGCGTCCGCTGCCCGTCCCCTCGCAGAGCCAGGGAGCAGCTCCTGGCTGAGCCTGGCTCCGTCTCGGGGCCGGCAGGTAGGTGCAGCCACACACATGTGCTTGGAGGCACCAAGCCGGAGGTTTGGGTCTGTTCTTCCTGAGGGAAATGGACTTGTACAATAATGCTGCCGTATGGTGGCCTCTAACCACTGTTCTTGAGCCCTGCGGGGAGCTGGCACCAGACCCGGCAGAGGAGAAGGAGGCTGAGTCAGGGCTCTGGTAGTGCTCGTGTGTATCTGTAGGCAGCCAGACCCCGACAGAGCCGGCAGGGAGGGGACGTCGCTCCCCTCTTAAACCCCAGGAGAATTCCGGTGGTAGAGGGGGATGCTCCGCCAGCCTTGCTCCTGGGGAAACTTTCAGTCGGTGTTTGCATTTTATTGCAAGGCAAGAACTGTCAGTAAAAGCCACAAATCTGCAGAAAGGCCAGGCTGCACAAAAGCAGAAGATTCATTTTACTCCCTTGGTTAGGATGCTTTTAACCGGTTGTGGGCTTTTCAAATGAATCGGCAAAGATGCAGGCCGAGCACCATAGCTGCAATCATGGTAGCTGCACATAAAGGGGGTTTTCCGTGATAGAAAACTACCCAGGGCCAGGCCAACTGCCTTGGAGCAGCTGGAAGAAGCAGACCGAAGATAGCAGAAGAGTCTGCCAGCGAGGAGTGCAGCTGAGCAGGATGCCCTCACGCCTTTTGGAGCACCCTCCCTCCCCCCGTCACTCCAGATGAAATGTGGAAATCCTGCCTTGGGGATAACAACACTTCCCTAGGACCGGTGAGGGATGCTCACACGCTGCAATAATAGATGCTGTATAAGTGCTGCAGATGGAAAGTGGATATCGGCTCAATATTTGCAAACGGGGAATAATAAACCTCGTCTTGCAGAAGACCATTTGGGGAGCGTGGTGCAGGAAAGAACCCAGCCCAAGGAAAGGAGAGCACGTCCGCCACCCGCCCCTGATTCTGTTACTCTGCAGACACGGAAGAATTAAGTGTACAGCGTCGTGCTGCGCAGAGTAAGTGGAACAGACACAGGGCGATGTCTGACATATATTTTGAGGTGTATTTAATATTGTAGTGCTTCCGGATTCCACCAGCATGCTAGGGGCCTTGGCCTCAAACCAATGTTTGCATCAGTACCATGTGTCTCTGGAACAGCAGTGCTTACTTTAGAGCCGGCTATGAAAATAGTTTCCATTATAACCCCTTGTTTTCACATGTTTCTTGTATTTTATTTTATTTTGAAAATCCTCTTTTGAGTCAAAAATTTCCATCCTGTATCTTTGCCAAAAGGTGAAGTTTCCCCGCCCCCTCCTTTTCTTAAGCTTGGAGGAAGAATCTTTCAGACGTTTTTGAGTCATGGGAGAGTGGAAAAAAAAAATGCATTTTCCCGGTAGGGTAAAAAAAAGGTCCACGTTTTCATAGTAGTAAAAACACGGGGGAAAATGAAACTGAAGGCTGAAACTTGTATTCTGGTCTAGAGATTTCTGCAGTAAGCCAACTTCGTAGGGAATGAGTTTGATTTGCCAAAGGCAGGGATTATTCTGATTTTTGGCAGTTAATCAGGCACAGGTCCAGGTTTCAAACTTTGCTGGCATTCAGATTATCGTTTAAGGCAGTGTCTTTACAGCTGCCCATTTAAAGAGGAAAGAGTCAGTCCCCTGTGGTCTTCTGCCCTTCAGAGCTAATTATAGTCCGGCAGTACATTTAAATTCATTCTAAAATCTGATTGAATGGAGAGGAACTAAGACAAACAGTTGTGCCAAACACTTTTGAAACTTTTTCTCAATTCTCGCTCAAGTCAGCAAGAGCAAACAGATGTGTTGAAGTCACGGACAGGCTCAGGCACTTTGCAAGGACCAAAGTGAATGACAGGGTACGTACACACGACTGGCTCAAGCAACTGAGAAACTTCATTCAGTATGCCCGCCAAATTTTTTTGTTGATGTCTTTTTTTTCCCCCTTACGTAGGCTAGGAAGCATCAATGTAAAAATCTGCTGCGCTACATGTTGTTACACTGAATTAGTTAATAAACAAACGGAAAGAAAGAGGTAGGCATCTAATCAACCTGTTGATGAGCGATCCTGCACCCCTGTGTTGCTTTCTATTACCGGTTTTTCCCGGTGAGAGCTGTAGCTGATAGACTAGTGGTAATCCCCCTCCATGTGTTTTGGAAAATATACAAGATATGAATGACGATTGGGCTAACAGTACTGTTGTGACCTTCAGATTCGCATTTTCTGGCTTTTCTGCAACTTTTAGCTACATAGCCTGCCCATTTCATTAAACCTCTCGCTTTCTACCATTCAAAACCTGCTCAAAGTGTACATACATGTGGCAAAGGCATCCAAAATGGTGTGTTTATTTTGCTTCGGTGCCAAAAAGCAGTGATTCATTAAGGAGCTTGGAGCTGTAGAGGGAAAGCCGCAGCCAGCAACCACCACACATGCCCTGAAGAGCAGAAAGCTGTGTTTTCCTAAGGAAAATGGTTAGTGCAGCTGGAATAGCAT
This sequence comes from Cariama cristata, assembly GCF_000690535.1. Taxonomy (NCBI): domain Eukaryota; kingdom Metazoa; phylum Chordata; class Aves; order Cariamiformes; family Cariamidae; genus Cariama; species Cariama cristata. The sequence goes on along the minus strand of NW_009601141.1, from coordinate 8,539 downwards.
CGTGGCTGACTTCTCTGAAGCGAGGAGGCACTGCTGGACAGGCTGGAGAGCACAGAAGCTCTCCCGGATCATTGGACTTTGCTGTGGTGGCAGCAGCCAGGAGGCATCTGGAGGCTGCCATTAAACCCAGACAGGAGAGAGAAAAAATGCCTAAGGGAAACCGGTCCAGCTGGTAGGAGCCTTTCCTTGAAATGATGAATTCGGGAGCTCCAGTCGTGTGACCACTGTTAGGGTGAATGCAATGAAAGGTGCAACAGGCCTTGAGAGAAGAGGTGGAGGAGGAAAGGTGCTGTCCCGCTGTAAGAACAGACCCTCCAGCTGCCTTTACCGGCACCACTTCATTTTCTCTGCTGGGGACCCCCCAGCTTCCATCAGTAAAGGGGCCTGTCCGCTCTGTTTATTGTAACTACTGATAGGAACCGGCAGCAGCTAAAGCCTTTGAAAACCTGGCAGAAACCCAGCTCTGGAGGAACTCTACGCTCCGGCATGTCGTTTTTACCCCATTGCTTTCTTCTTCCCCAGTGGCTTGAACTAGGACAGGCAGAATGCTATTTATAATTTTTAATGTAGTCCTTTTTGTCTTTCATCATAAATCTGGAACCCTGGACAAAATTGATGTCTGGTGACAAACATACGCCTGATTGGGACATTTCTGATGGTTATTTTCTACCTGGAAAGGAAATGCTGTCCTATACTGTCACAGCTCTGCCACTGCGCGGCGAGACGCAACGCAAGAGGAGGTGCTGGGACCAAGGAGTCAGTGTGAGGGACAAAGGAAATGATCACGTATGAACAACCTTAAGAGTGAGAGGTCTTGTCATTAACAGTCAGAAACATGTAGAAGAGGTTCTGAAAATTTAAAGTTTAAAATTTAAACCGGGACTGTAGCATTTAAATTATTAAGTATTAGGATGGGACCTTACAGACTTTGGCTAATACGTCATGCCATGTGCTGGGGGGGCGGTTCTTCTGCTTTTTTCAGGAATATCTGGTCTAGGGTTAGGGACACAACGTGATCCAGTATGTCAGTTCCCCTTGGTGCTTTAAACAAAGACGGAAGGTAGCTTTTTCCAGCATCAACTGCACAGTGCTTAGCCCTTCTTAAAAGAAGACAAGATCCTTGCCCTGAAGAACATACATTTCTTACAGCGTATTAATTTTCAGGAAATTGAAATTTAAAAAGCCCAACACTGTTCGTGTCAGAAGGATCAGATTAATCAGGGTCTGAAGCTTTCATTTGCTCACCTTTCATAGCCTTGCACAAGAAGTTCACCAAAACCCGCGTTACACCACTTCTGCTACTTATGCCGTAAGTCTTTAGGCAGCCGATAACTTTTGAAACAGTAGATGTGAAAGTAATAATACCCCAAATAATTAGTGAAATACTCTGGGTCTGTGACAAAAGGGAGGTTCCTGCGTAGGCCAGGTGTGCTGCAGCAAAGGAAGGGAACCGACTTCAGATCTTTGCAGGTGAAGTGAACAAACATCAGCAACAGCCCTGTGATGGAGAAAAAGTCAAAGGACTCAGAGGGATACAAAGTTTTAGAATTTGCCTTTAAGGAACACGAGGGAAAGAAAGCACTTCTCAAAGAGATTGTGGAACAGATCTGGGGTGGAGATGAAGCGTGTAGAAACCGAAATGTTAGAAGAACGTGCAGTGGGGGAGCTGGGCAGTTTCTGAAGCGGAGGAGCACGCACAGGAGACGAGTAGATCTGCTCTCCGTAACTCCCAAAATGTTTGTGTTGGGACCATTTTCTTTCTATTTTCTGCCTTTCAGTGGCACACATGATGTAAATTACTTTAAATGCTCAGTGCATACAGTACCACAAGAAACTGCAAACTGTTATTAAAATGAAAACGGAGATTTTTCAACATACTTGCAATGTTCAAGTCTGTAGAAGCCTTTCCTAGAACAACTTGCCAAGCAGTTACTTAATATAGGCAAGAATAATGTTAAGTTAAAAAGTACAACAAAAGTCACAGATCAGATGATAAAGCCACATGAGTAGGTCTATAAGCATTCACTACTAACCATTTAAAATCATATCGATGCAGCTATTGTGAAAGCTTCCTCTAGGTACAGATAGCACCCCTGAGTCAGAGAGCACAAAGAGAGGCCCACGGCTGAGGGCACACAGCCTGCGTAATAAATTATTGAACTGTTGTTGCCATTAATTGTTTACCTGCTTCCCAGTGTCTGAAATTGCCTTTCAAACTGGTACTGTGAATAATTTAGAGTAGCGAACGTGTTTGCAAGTGCATAACCTATTTGCAGATAATTTGTGAGCAGAAAGACAACCTGCCTGTGCCAAAGCTCCAGGAATGAGTTTGCCCAGCTCCGCTCTTTTCTCGCCTGTGATGGCAAAGAGCCGGTAAGGACAAATAAGACCAGACATTGAACCAGGAGCTGAGATCACCTGAACACTAAACAACTCTGAGCCTCTCGGACCTTCCATAGGTAAGGGCCTCACCACTTGTCTCCCGGTGCAGTCTTAATCTGAACAAGCAAATCTCATTTAAAAAATGTCTGCCATATGTTTTAATCAGAATAGCCCTCATTTGCCTATTGACTCCTCTGGTCCAAGGCTTTGAACTCCTAGCTTCCAAATTTAGAGACTGAACTACAGAAGCTTCTCTCAGTTAGTTATTCTGTACAGATGCCTTCCATTCTACTCTGTAGATAGCATTTACAGCAGGGTTTTTTGAGGAAGGCAGACTTGTGACGATCACTCACAAAGGCAACAGCCTCTTTTTTAAAGAAGATTTCAAATTCCTTTTTTTGCGCTATACTTGTGCATTGGAAATGGGAGGTGACACTGGCAAGAACATGGCATTGCTAAGCCATTAAAAGTAAAAAAGGATACATAAAAATATTTTAAAATATTTCCAAATGAGAGAATAATCTAGGATTATTACAAAAGTCCCTGATTATTAAAAGGAAGTGGCCTAAATTCCCAATATAACACCAGTATAATTCATTAGTGTAGCCTGTGATTGTATTTTGACAATGCCTGTTTAAGAACCGCATTCAATTTCCCAGAAAACAGAATTAGCTTTTTGCTCAACCACAGCTGATGTTCTGGTCTTAATTGGTGATGCCCTCCCCAAACTCTTCCCCTTTGTAACTGCAAGTTCCATACAGGCAGGTACAGATTCAATGTCATTGTTATAAACCTTGATATGACCCAGGACTAAAAAAACTCCTTAGCTTCTTGCTGGTGTTTGCTCATGTCATACCTTTTGCTTCGTTCCCTGAATCGCACAGCTCTGGAGCCTGCCGGACACGGTGCTGCTCATCTTCCACCGATGGAGTTGTGAGGGGGTCTGCAGGGGTGGGGGGACCACAGAAGAAATGACCTGTCTGGATCATTTCTGTTCTGGACTCAGGGCCATCCTCTTGGTTTATCTTGTTAAGCACCCCGGTAATATTTTTTTTTTTTCCTGTTATAAGGTTGAATGTGTTTGCCAGTCCTGCATTACAAATGTGATAGCCTCTCCTTACAGCTTCTGTTATATTTAGTGTCGTAATTAATCTCAGTGACTGAAGGAAGAGTAATACAAATTCACCTTTCTAAAATGCCTCTTTATGTCAGCCTACAGAACTCTAAAGACTGGGCAACAGCATCCCACAAGTTGTAGGTCATCTCTTGCCATCCATCATCCCAGTATAGTAAACACATTGAAATACAGCTGTCTTTGAAGCTTTAGTGATGAGAAGGAATTTGCTCTTTGATATGTGAGATAGATTATTGTGTATATTATTGCATTTTGACCTGGGAACAATTTTGAAGTTTTACATTCTCGTCCGTGAAGAGATCTCACACCAGCCGTTTATACACGTGCAATATTCTTGTTTTAGAAACGCTGCTGAAGTTCATGAAGAAGCTATTCCTCTTTCAGTGGAAGATTCCAGTTCTTGAAGGACAGCAGACTATCTGTTTAACAGTACTCACTACAGTACCCAACGCAATAACTTGGGACAAGAAAGGCAGAACTCTGCACGTAGCATGAGGCAATCGAATAACCATCGTATTACTACTGACACTGAAATCTGAAATCTAGTGGGGACTCTGGGTCTGGGAACCCCACTGATGCCGCTGTTGTGTCAGCCCAGTCTGGCACAACCTACTGGCCCCTGTTCTACCCATCAGCTGGACCTCCACTTCCCCACCTGATAGAAGACATATTCATGTTTTAGCATCTTGTTGCAGCACTTCCTTCACTACCAGATTAGCCCTGGCTAAAATATTCATGAAAATTTTAATCCTGAAATTCTCACTTTCATCTTCCCAGACCATTTTTGCTTTGCTTGCAGTTGCGGATTTCCCAACCCCCCCGAAGACTATAATAACTACAAATTCCTGGGCAGTCCATTTGTGTCTCATCCCATTAGTTGTTTAAAGGCAAAGTGGAATATACATCCAAACACAGCATAGATAAAGTAATCTAAATCCTAAAAAAAAAAGTATACCCCCCAAAACTGTATTTTATGGACATAATTGCAATCTCAAATCTCTGCCAGAATCAGTTGTTATCAAATGTTATCGTATCCTTAATCCTTTAATTGTCCTAAATGCCAGCTACCAACACGGCAAGAAATTTCATGCACAGATTAAAATATCTCTGTCATACTGCAGAATAAAAGTCCACAGACAACTGAATACTAAATGTACGTATTTTGTGTGGATGCTCATGTGGGAATGTCAACCAGATGCTGGAATCCCTTCTGTGGGGGGGCAATTACACAAGCACAGCTCTACAAACGAGAAATGTGAGAGATCTTTGCTTTCAGCAGCCCAGTTTCTCTCCCAGGTCACACATTGGTAGATGGCTTTTTGTACAGCGTTGAGGATTCAGGGTTCATTCCCTCCCATCGGTGAGTCATAAGCTGAATTCTTAAATCAAATGGCTTAAAAAGCAGGATCTAAGCATAAAAGCGCTGTTTTTTTCTAATTTGATGATCATCAATGACTGTGGGTAGTCTGAGATGTACACATTGCCTCCTTGCATCTTTAGGCAGGAATTAAAGGAGAAAGAGTCATAACTGTTGTAGGGACCAGTACTATTTTATGTACTCAACTAGTATTCCCTGATCAGGATCAAAAGAAAGTATTTATTTTTGCACACTTTACAAAAGCTGAATAAAGAATCTATGCTGCTAATATTGGATGCTCCCAGTATTTTGTCCATCATGAAGAAAAATCCCCTCAATAAGTCTTTTGAATTTTCTAATGCAAGTAAATGATCTCTTGTTTACAAATTGCTCTTTTGGGTAAATTTTTATAAGCAGAAGCTTCATTTTCTTATTTATACAAGATGATGCCTATAATCCGTTAGTGCTAGAAATTAGCATTTATGTTCCCTACTAGAACCGCCATCCCCTACTTTCTAAAGCAGTAACCATATCTGATTAGTTCCGCAATATACCACTAAGCATCGCTGAGGTATGAAGATAAGATCCTTAAAAATGTGATGGCTGCAGAGCGAATATATAAAACAAGTCACCACCATCAGTTAGCTTACAAAGAAAAAAACCCAAACACAACAACCAAACCAAGAGAAAACAGCAACTAATTCAACTGCACTGGAGGATGTGATAACCATACCCCTTTTATCAACTTACGAACTGACCTTGAGGAGCTTATTACTTCACAGGAATCATTGCAGACAGATGATGTACTTCTGCATCGTACACTGGGCCCTTACGTAGCAGGGGAACACAAATTCCTTTGATAAAATTAATGAGATTCACCGGAGGCAGATGGGAACACTTTTATGTTCCTGTTTATGAGTGACTCCAAAGAGGTCACTCGAGTTTCTCAAAACAAACCCTTTAAAAATCATTTCTCAAGGTAAGAAAAAGAATGTGGGGAATCGATGCAAGAAACTCTCCTGAGAAGTAAGTGACGGGAGTTGGTTGTTCAACAAGCCGCCTTCCCGAAAGCCTTTCCTCGGGTTGAAGAAAGGACCATTAGACCATCTCCCTTCCCCTTGGCTCCCACCGCGTAATTCAGCCTGGTGCCTCTGTGCTCGCCCCGCTCCCTTGGATTCAGCTCCGTGCTTTGTATGGGGCCTGGATTTGGAGGTGGCAGGCAAAGCGCCTTGCCTTCAGTGTCTGAACCTCCGGGAGCCCTGCAATGCGAGTCTCTCCTCGCAAAGGCACTGCTACGTTAAAACACAACACGTCAGTCTTTCCTGAGCGCATCGGCACCAGCTTTCTTCAAGCCTTTTGTTGGAGGGCACTTTCTGTACTTTCCCTCTCATCTCGTGCATCTCGTTTGAGTTGTCTCCCATCATCCAGCGTTTTTTTAAGGGGCAGACAACAACACCGGACATGGCACAGCGCTTTTTGTCTGATGAAAAGCACAACGATGTAATGGGATTTCTACCTACCCCTTTCCTATTTGCACATCCGTATGTGACGATCAGCTCCCTTTTGTACCAGCACTAGCTCGCTACGAGCTCGTGTTGAATTTCCATCCTCTGACTTTTTTTCTTCTTTTGACCCTATTAAAATTTACTTGTTTGAAAGAGCTGAGTTTATTAAATAATCCAGATAACTCTGTGACTGCCTTGTCCTCATTATCACTCTGGTAATATTTGCTCCATCTAAAATTGCTGGCGGTGGTGATTTATTTAGTCTTTCAAAGCTGTTTGAAATAATACTTCTCTAGATTGCTGATGAAAACACTGAAGAGCCTCCCCGGAGCTCCCCAACAGAAACACCCTCATTACATGCTAGTGCTACTGGGACAACTGATCTGCTTCTCATTTAGTTCTTCATCTGTTTGCGCTTTATTAATTTTGTGTTGTCCTCACGTTTTTCTCTCTTACTAAATCAAGTACTTCGCGGAAGTCTATTACACTCAAGCCTGTACCTCCGGCAATTTAATGTGTAATTGTATAAAATGAGGAAATAAAGATCTGTTTACCAAGACCTATTTTCTATAAAAACCATGAAGACCAGCGCTAGTTGTATTCTCATCTCTAGAGCGAGCAGTCGTGTGGTACTTAGTTGGCAGCTGGGGTTAAACCACGACAGTCTTTTTTGGTGCCCAACGCGGGGCCTGACGGGTTGAGATAATGACAAATCTGATTGGAATGTGTTCGAACAAATTTGTTATAAGCATTCATTATATTAGTTTAATAGTTGCTGGTCACAATATTGATTTATTTGCTCTCAGAAGTTGGTGTGCTTGTTCTTAAAGCTGCGTTAGGTAATCATAGAATCATAGAATCATAGAATCATTATGGCTGGAAGAGACCTCAAAGATCATCAAGTCCAACCGTATACC
>NW_009601141.1:266-1113 GCF_000690535.1 Cariama cristata | reverse complement strand
TTCCTAATATCCAGCCTGAACCTCCCCTGGCACAACCTGAGACCGTTTCCTCTTGTCCTATTGCTAGTTACCAGGGAGAAGAGACCGACCCCCCAATATACAGTACTTGCAGTCTATGTTCCCTGTCGCGTTGTTTAGGTCCTTTGCTGTGCTGTGCATGTCCTTTGCATTCACCATCTATTAGCTGTCAACCACTTCTCTTCTGCCTATAGCCGACGCCAGGCTACCCAGACTGCAGCTCCTTCTTGTACTCCGTTTGCTTCCCGAGTACGGGCCCCCCGCTAACACAATTCTCCATCTCCTCAAACGTCACCGCAGTGCCAACACATACAAAGACCAGCAGGTCAGAACTGTCTTCAGCCAACCCCTCTAGGATTTCCAGGCCACTCACAACCACAGTCATTTCACCATATGCCTTGCTAATACACGTTCTTTGGGTGAGCTTTGAGAGTCCTCCTGTGGTGCATGTGCATCTCCCTGCTTGTTTCTAGATACTGCGTGGGAACAGCTCATAGGCACTTGAGGTTTTGGGGGTTTTTTTTGCATCACTGGTAAGAAATACCTATTTGCTGTAGCATTAAGCTTGTGTCACTGCTGAGATTATGGTTATGCATTAAGAAAAAACAAACCTTTGTTCCTTTTGCCCTGTGCTATGCACAATCTCTATTTCTCCCCATCTTCCCCATAGATTTATCCGATTGATTACATCCCTTCTTGTCACGGCAGAGCCTGCTAGCTCAGACTATCTTCTTTCTTTCAAAATTCAAAGTGGTCCTGGCTTCGACTGTGCCCCGGTGGGCGAGCCAAGGGTCGGGGCCTTCTCCAGCCCCCTGTCACAGCGAAAGAG
>NW_009601141.1:0-213 GCF_000690535.1 Cariama cristata | reverse complement strand
CGGTCCCAACGCCCTGAAGACGGCTCCCAGCAGGGCGGTGGGGTGATCCCCGCAACCATCCCGGGTTTTCCCGGCACCTTCAGAGGGGATGAGAAGGGCTGGAAGTCTGTCTGGACCAACGGTTTGGACTTCGGAGCAGGGCAGGGGTTAGGCGTGCGAGACGGGTCGGCAATTAAGCACCGGCTTTCCCAATCTCCGTCTAATTACGGGTGG
>NW_009601140.1:19432-27816 GCF_000690535.1 Cariama cristata | reverse complement strand
ATAATGATTCTATGATTCTATAATACACAAAAGGTCCTCTCTGCCCTAAAACACAGGCCAAAAGAGATTACTAACTTGACTATTCAGATGTCCTGCATGTCAAATAGACCATTAAGATCTAACTCAGTCACCTTCAGGAGACAGCCCCATAACACGATTAATGAAAAAATTATCTTCTTGAAAGGCATTTCAGTGCAAAAAGTGCATGAGTATAAAAAAAAAAAATCTACCACTCCTCATATTGGTTTATTCTGGTGACTACTCAGTTTCTAACGTTACAGTCAGAGCATTAGCTCAACCAATTACTGGTTACTGTGCCATTTTCTGCTAGATAAAAATCTTTAGTACCCATTATTTTCTCTTCACTGTAATGAAGTCACATCACAATCTTCTTTTTATGTAAGAAGATTACATAGATTAAGCCTCTCTTTGTAAAGCACTTTCTCTAACTCCTGAATAATTTTTGTGCCTCTTTTCATACCCTTCCAGTTCCTTTTACTGAATAAGTACACCAGAGCAGCATGCTATATTCCAGTATCAATTTCATCTGGTCTTTATGTGAGAGTTAAAATAGCTCTCTTCACAGTCCATAGGTCCAAAGATGGTATCAAACTTAATGTTGGAACACTACATCAAGAGCTCCCATCTATTTATGCTCACACCACCCTAAAAAGGATTGCAGGATTGTAATTCCCCCACACTCTGAAAGTTAAGCCTATATTCCTTGGTTTGTTGGAGGAATGGCTTTGCATTCAGTTTTCTTCAGAACATGTTTTGTCTGAATGTGCCCAAATTGCTTGGCATTGCCTTGTCATCATCAATTTACCTAGGATCTTACATAACTTGTGGACATGATTCTATTGCCAAATCACAGGGAACAGGATGGATGATAGTAGTGTTGTACAGGGATCACTACTATAAAACAAAGAGTTCGTATGTTTATGTTGAGAATGGTTTGTTACCTACTTCAAAATAATCCTTTTATCCAATCCTTCAATAACTACTTCCATGTCAGCCTTTTCATTACCTCACCAAAAATTAATATTTGGGAAAATGGCCAGAATCTACTCTTTTGAATTACTATTACTGCACAACTTTGGTGTTCTGCCAAATTGTCTAGTCTTCATCAGGTATTCCAGGTCAAAGGATGAAAAACTGATCAGCAGTGGGCTAGAAACTGGCTATCTCAGCCTACAGATTTAAGATTACTTGTCCATGATAGATGCTGCCTCACCAAGGATGATGTTACCACAAGGACCACAGAAACACTTTGTTTCCATTTTTTTTTTCTTTCTGCTCCTGACACCTTAAGGAGTGAAGACCCTTCTTTGGGCTGACTTAAGCCATTCTCTTGAAAACTAATGATTGATCACTAAATGTGTTTCCTGGAGGAAGAAGAGGGATGATTTTTTAAGATACTAAGTATTTCTACTGTTTCTTCAAAAGAAATACAATCTTAAGAGAAACATACTTAACTATAAAAGCTTTTCAACACCACTGACATTTAATTTATTACAAAATAGCAAATAAAAACATGTCTAGGTGGAGTTTGTTTGTTTTGTTGTTTGTTGTTTTTTTATTTAAAGTAGATATCTAGTTTTTCAAGAGGGCATCAGATCTTGAGTGGATTAAATCACCAGGATTTCAACCAAGCCTATCTGAAGGTTTTATGTATTCTACAGCCATGCCCCTCAAAATACACCAGACAGAAAAATAAGAAATTGCTTACTGAAGTAATCCATCTGCTGGACCACCTGGGAGGACATCTGAAATGACTATCGATGTTTCACCATTTTCAAAATGAGGGTTATCTCTGCCGCCAGAAACTGCAATCCCAAATCCTCGTTTTGAATCCTTTACAACAGAAACAAATATAACAAAACTCAATTCCATCCATAGGAATTTTGATAGGGAGAAAGAAGAGTAACATGAATGTTCCTGTGATGGCACTCTACCTAGATATTATTTAAAATATGATAGTTGTGTGCAGAGAGTTGCAGAAATACACAGCACCTCTAGATTTAAAAAGGACTGGGTTTACAAATCCATGTAACAAGACGGCATGTTCCTGTGATCTAAAACCTCCGTCTACAGTCTTGTGATGGTTAGTAACTAAGCAAAGGACTCACTAACTTAGCCTGCATTTTGCTCCACCATCCCGCTGGTTATTCAAATGTATTGTTAGACAAATCTGTTTTGTTAGTGACGCTTAAGAAACTGGAACAGCTTTTCCAGGATCTCACCTTCATTATGATTGCTATCTACCTAGTTTGCTATCTAGTTACTTACTCCTTGATCAAACTAAAAAAGACCATGGCTGATTACAAAAAGCAACAACTTGTGAATTCTCTATAATTATCCTCTCCCACAATCAACTATTTTAAATAAGTAATTTATGTCAAACCTGTCATCATAGAAGTATCATATCCGTAAAGCCCTAAGATGATATTCATAAAATCAGGGAAATATTTAATAGGGTGCAAAGGGAGCATGTCTACAACAGTAGAACTGAGAACTCTTAGTGTAACTGAACTGCAGACAAGAAGGTGTGCACAAAACCATACATTTTGTTAAACTCACAGGTTTCATTTTATCAGCTATTTAACATACACCTCCTATCACTATAAAATACAAATTATTTAAACAAAATGTTTTAACATAGTGGCAAAGTAATATACCAAATTGAAGTGGTGCTTTTCCCCCAGCTCACACTCAGCATGTGTAGTTCATCACATGCCAGCTCATGTTCCACTAATGACAATAATTTCTTTGAGGAGGAAAAAAAGCAATTTTTTCTTTTTTAAAACAGCACTTCACTTGCTGTACCTTAGTTTTACAGGAAACAATTTGATGTTTCAAGCCAGAACAATACAGAATTCAAAATAATGGTAAAACTCATTGGTAGTGGCTGATGCAGCAAGTCCAAGAGCCCTTTGCCACTTCAGTAGTATAAGGCTGTCGTTATGCTCATTTACGTAATATTCAAGGTCTGGAAAGTTGGGAATTACAGGAACTAAGGTCTGCTTCTGCGATGTTTCTCCTGTCTACCTCTGTAACCTGAAAAACAATCCTTTCTCAACAAGTCAGCACATAAACCAGGCTGTGTAGGAAAGATTGCTATTTTACCTTGGGTCATCAAGTTGAGTTCATTGCAGAACACATAAAAAAACCACAAGCAGTGCAATACAGGCTGGTCACTGAACCCAGATCATCAGAACAGCCGGGAAGACCATCACCGCCACCAAAGCGCACATCCTGTACCATGGTGTGGCAGCCTAGCCGTTAGAGGACTCAGAAACAAGCAGTCTACTTTCTTTAACTCAAAAGGACTCTACATAATGAAATACTTCCTCTTTTCTTAGAAGAATTGTTAAAAGTAACATCTATAGTCTGTGATTTTAGAAATTTTGATTACAGTAGTTTTCCACTAGATTCTAGACTGGTATATGTTAAATTACATTAAAAAAAATAAAATCAGTGGAATAATGTTCAGTGATTATTATAAAGCTTGGACATTAACCACAACTGCTTGATAGAACCATTTGCTTTGTTTTTAAGGTTATTCAATGATGAATCCAGCTATGTGGCTGACAAGTGGTATATTATACTGTCATTACAAAGGCCAAATGGTAGCAAATACAGCACTTTAACTGTTAATTTAATTTACACTTAACATTAAAGTGACACTATTGTATGAGTAACTAGCAATTAAGCTTTAAAATGAAAAACATATCTGATTTGGACAATGAATTAATCCTATTCTAGACTGAGATACACTAGTAACATCTATTGTAAAACATTTAGTACTTCAATATTTGAAAACTAAAAATACAACAAGCAGTCACTCACCTTTTGTAAGGTCACAGTGTACTGTTCCCATATCAGCTCTTCCATGCCTGGGGCCTGTTGTACACAGAAACCAATTAGTAAAACACAAAGCATAGAACTATCTAAATTAAAATGTGAAATACCCCTTTAAAACACAGGTATAAAAATAGCATGTGTATTCTAATAATTTAGTAGAGTTAGTATGAAATGTATGTATTTCAATTGATTATTTTTGTTTAAAAAGGCAAAAACTATTAATAGGTCCAGGGTGGTAGAATCCCTTCACATTTCACAGATTTAACACCTCATCCTGATTTTTTGGAAAAGTTTATTTCGCAAGAGCATCTAATTCAGATCTCATTAGCCTTATATAGCTCCGATTCAAATAACATAAAAAAATACTTAAGGAAGACTTCTCCATTCCAGTACGGAATAAGATTATCAGTTGAAACTGAGGTTTTCAAAATAAACTAGCCTTCAGATCTTTTGCTTCTTGTTCATGTGGATTTAATAAAATGTTTTGTCCACTATGAATTACGTAACTGAGTATTTATGTTCCTCTCAAGAAATTAAATTTCACAGGAAAACACAGTGTGTCACTGTATAGCACTGGTATATCCATTTCTGTGACACTTCTCAGAAACACTTTTTTCCCACATTTCCAGTTAAAACTGATCCTGAACTGATCAGTTTATCTTACATGATAGAAAACCTGAAATCTTTCCAACATCACAGCTTAAAATATAATACAGAATAATCACTCAGCTGTGATGCATTATATAGTACACAGCCAGCCCCTTCAGTGCCTGCCCTGTAAAACAAGGAGAAAAACGAGCCACAATACTTGACAGACCACAAACATTTCAAAATGCAAAGCATCCATTGCAGAAGAAAAATCCAGGCATTGCATGAGTATGTGCACGCACATATTCAAGCCATAGGTTTATTTGGTTTTACTGCTAAAAGTGGTTGTCTTTCTTGGGAAGCTGAGCTTGCTCAGAAAACTGAAGTTCAGACAGAAGCTCAGTTTTGACTTAACAGTCTTTTTAAAGGCATTAAAGGGATTACTAGCAACTGAACTCCAAAACAACAGAGAAGTGACACAAGAAGGGTATGCCTGTACTTCAAAGCATCCCCTGTATTTCCAGGGTAAAAGTCTTCCTGCAGGACACAACTGTTTAGCAAGCTATGGATGCTGTTTCTTGAATGCAAAGAGCACCATTATGTGTTTTTCCAGTGGATTCTGAGCACTCCAAAGAGGAACTAGGTTTACATTTTCCATTGCACATTCACTGTATTTAAAAACCAACTTAAAGCCTAAGTCCTGGTCAGAGTTCCTGAGGAAACATGCAAAACATTCAGCGTTCTTACCAACAATTTTACAACACTGAACAGCATTAAATTTCCACTGTTCTCCCAGAAGATACTCTCCGGTTTCCAGAATCTTTGGGTCTAACTAAAAAATTCATTTAAAATAGCTGGAGGAGAGAATGGCTTATATTAAAAATAATACAAGTAAGTATTTCTGAATTTCTACTTGTCTAGATCAGACAAGAATGAGTGGCATTTATAACTGTTAGCATCAAAATTTATATCCTGGGCCAGTGAATTACTCTGCTGAAGCACATGGTGAAATTATTTTATTTGATGTTCCCATTTAACCAGCTGACATGTCTAACCCTTCAGCTAGCTGACACTGAACGGTCTCACTACATATATTCCCTTATACAGAGGACCTTCCATAAGTAAAAAAAAAATATTTCCTTAACTAAGCGCTTTTTCTGAGCTGCTGTGATGCTGCAGTAAATAGAAGTGACTAGGCTTGCTGGTCTGGCACATATGAAAATGTGTAAACACTTTACCTACTATCGACCCTTGGCTATATCATCAGTGTCCTGCTTTTCTAAATTACATTTTTAAGCTCTGCAGAAAACAGTCTGTGCTAAAGAAGGGCCTCGGTGTCATTTAAATTCCAGTTGACTTCACTGAAGAAAAATTTAGAAATGAAAGACAGTATCAAATGATGGGTAAAATTTGAAGCACAAGCAGGTGGGTTCAAATTTTGTAGAAGCAGGGGAAATGGAAAATCTTTTCAATCCTTCCTTTCATACAATCCTGTATGAAAGCCTCAACAACTTACAGGTGTAACAAGAACATCACATAAATTCAGTTTGCACTGTATGCAGTTCTTCCCAACACTACCTTCCAGCCTAGAACACTAAGTCCAGCTCTGCACAGGCAAAATAGCAAGGCAGGCAGGATGCAATTGATGAGAGGTTACTGCCCATGGGGACAAAGAGCAGCATAGTTGCCTTACTCTTCCAGAAACTCTGGCACCAGGTGTTTCACTGCACTACCTACTAAAGGAAGGCCCGAGAAATGACTGCTTATTTGGTACAACACCGCAGAAAAAGGACTGAGGAAAGCACGATAAAGATATTGGGGATGGATTTATGGGTATGGAACAGGGAAGTTTACAGGAATTTCCTTCCAGAAAACTAGGCCTCCTATGAGCAGTGGCACAAGTAAAACATTGTGCACAACTGGACAGACACATTGTGCAGTAAATCAAAGCATCATAAACTAACAGAGTTAAGTTTGTTTTGCTCTGACAAATAAGTCTCATGGTATCTGCTCACAAAAGTAAGTAGTAAGAATGGAAGAGAAACTACTGCCTACGGATACTACAATTAAGGCCTTGCAAGATGTTGAGCCTACAGTATCATCTCATCTGTGCCTAGAAAAAGTTTCCCATAGTATCAGTTACGGTCTTGGGTACATTCTATGTAAATTTTGGGGGGTTATTTTGAGCTTGAAACTGTTAGTGAATAATAAACAAAAGCTAATTAAATAATTCACTTTAAAATTTGTAAGTATTTGTTAAAGTAACACATTTACTGGTCCTTGGGAAACTGTCTCCCATTTGCTGTATGCTATATTAGTGAGGGAAAGTACACGATGTACTTGTAAAGCTGATTTTGTGCAACATAATTACCAAGACAACAGGACTAGTTCTGCCATCCTGATAAAGCCATGCAGCCTCTGTAACACAGTTCAGAGAACTGAATGGTCACCTTGGAAGCCCACAAGGCACAAAACACATCTGTACTCCCTCAAATCTCTAAGCAATAATCTCTTTAACATTATAAAACATACTGCTGCTTGCCATTGCCACGATGCTAACCCATACTGACAGATTAATGGAGAAGAGAAGATTGAGAGGGAGGGAGAGACTACAAATGTTACAAATCATCAGCTGAGGACTTGATCAAAACTAAGATTGAAGTCTCCACCACAATTGCAAATTTCCTGTATTTCACATTTATAATACGACTCTCCTCTGAATGTATCAAGTGATGGGTTACAAAAAGCTTCCATCACCTTGCCAATTTCTTCATACTTCAGCTGTAAGGAAACACAGACGGATGGTGAGCAGACTGTGCATCCCTCATAGGACTGCAATTTCACTGCAAGGTTGCACACCAAAACACTGAGGAGAAAGGCAGGCAAAATGGTTAAGTACCCCACCTCCAGTAACTAATAGTAACTCTTTTGCAAGCCTACCCAGGTTTCACACAGATAGCAGGCTACCTGCACTAAATGCAAATTACTGTAACTAGCTAGTCTAAATTCATTACTGACTAAAGTCAGTCCATTTCTAATTAGAACACTGTAGTCAGGATTTGCTTAAATCTGTCTAATGCTCATATACCACAATGACAGGTGCTTTCTACACTCAAAATAGACTGCTTAACAGACTCTTTGGCAGGAAACTAGTCAAAATGCTAAAATTGTCTTGTGTGCTATGAACAGGCAGCTGTTGGAACTCTTGCTGACAGTCATCAGAGATTCCTGCAATTACTTGCCACTGAGAGATCAACGAAGACAGCTTCATTCATACTGTAAGAACAACAAACCCAGAAGACCTGCCACAACAATTATCTGGCTATAAAAGTGAGTGGGAGAGGGGAGGGATATACGAGGGGAGGAGGGGGGAAGAAAGGATTTGCAGCAAGATGCAAGAAAAAGCAACTCACGTGCCCTTTCAAAATCCCCAACTTTTTGACTGCATGTGACCACATTCTCTGCAGAGCTTGAGCTGTCTTCATTGTTGCAGGATATAATCTGTGAGGGACGCCGTACATCCCCGTCTTTTCATCTGTTTCCACCACTCAACATGGTTATGTAATTCTAATACAATAGTGGCCTACATACTCGAACAAATCCTGCCGTCAGTTTCACACAGAAACACATCAAAACCACAGTAGGGAAACCTACCAAGAGTTTAACTAACTCTTTCTTTAAGAGACCCCAGGAAAAAGTAGTACTGTAATCTTCTGTAGCTTTTTTTAAAAAATTGTCAGAAACAGATCAGTATGTAGCAGGTTTTTCTTCTTCCAAGCATACAGAGGATCACCCCACTAGGAACCTACTTGAAACTTTAAAGAAAAAAAAGCTTAAGAAGCACAGTGCGGATTATTTGAAAATTCACATTCTGACTATAATATTTTACAGTAAAAATTACTACTTGACTCCATTATCTTGAGTAATGCTGT
>NW_009601140.1:14160-19401 GCF_000690535.1 Cariama cristata | reverse complement strand
GGTGTGTCACCAGCCTCTGTCAAGTCTTAACAATTTAACTGCTGAATCCAGGAAGTCCTTATGCAGAAATAACTGGATACATGTGAGTAATCCCTTCAACTGCACATGTAAAATTACATATAAACACTTGCAGAACTGTGGACTTGGCTCCAGCAAGCAAAAGGGGAAAGAGAAACAAAATTATACGAGCTGCAAATAACAGACACTCCCTCCCTCAAACATTCAGTAAGGTATTTCTAAGAATGATAAGCTAATCATACAGCCAAACAGATCACTTTATTGGAAAATAGGTCAAGCTATCAGTTCCACCTATGCTGCATGAATGCTGTGAAATTTAAGCCTTAAGTGAACTCTTCCCCTAGACTTTATGTAAGTTAGTTTCCCAGGCAGCGAACAGATAGGAACATGACAAGTTTAGCACAAAATGCTAACCAAACCCTCCATTCATAGATCTCATTTTTCATTAGTGGAACAATTTTAACTGCTGAAGAGTAAGAATTCAGACAGCAGCGGAAAATGTGGAGGGTGGTTTGGTTTTGGGTTTTTTGTTGGGGCTGGTTTTTTTTTTTTGGGGGGGAGGTGTTCAGGGTTTTTTTGTTGGTTTGTTTGTTTGTTTGTTTTTTCCATTTCAAATCAAGACAATTCAACATCCTGTGGTTTGACTGTGACCCCATATCTGCACTGGACAGCAAAATTAGGGTGAACACAGGCTTGCATCTTCAGTGCTGAGCTGCCGAGGCTGAACACTGTCCAGCCTGCACCAAGGGGGTCCAGGGAAAGCGCACTGACATCAGTCTCTGACTGGGGTTTCCCACTTCCAGAGCGCACGTGTGGATACAAGTACTTTAAGACTGTCATTAGAGTTTGGTCAAAATAGTTTAGAATCTCCATCAACATTTCTAAAGAAAAAAAACCCCCTCATTCCTCTGAACAGATTCACATTCACAGCTTCCAAAACTGCATTTTAAATTTATTTATTTTTACAAAAGCAGCAATCAGAAACAAATGTAAGGATGTATTTGAGATGTCTCTAGCCCTCTCTTAGCTCTCCTGTTTTCCTCCTCCTTGCCCTGACAAAGCTTCAACCACACTCCAAACAGAGAAATATCACCAAAAAAAGACTGTGATGACATGGAGAACAAAAATGGTGAAACACTGTCCATGGGCTGTAGTGGTTATAACACCAAGGACTCTTCTTCCTTGGTTTTGGACTGTCTTTTCTCTAAAGGAAAATGAGAAAGACAGATGGATTGATTCTACCACAATTTAAAAGGAACCTGAACAGACATTTTAAAAAAAATTATCAGGAAGTCTAGGAATGTTACTGCAAGTTTTCTTGCATAGTCAGAACAGGAGCTGTAAAGAGACTGATGAGTTAACAGAAAGATGAAGGCTTTTGCATTTGGATATTTCATTTTGGAGGAAAACAATTTCTCCAGGATAGGAATTCCTCTATTCAATTTTTTCAAGTAAGATGGAAAGAAAAAAAAAATTTTTTTAACCTAGCAAACAAGTACTGTCCCAGACACTGTCTTTTGACTTTACCTGCATGCCTCTTTACAAAGGGTAAAGGAAACTAAAGCTGAAAGTTCACACCCACCACAGGATTACAGACACAATTACAAGCTTTTCATATTTCACATCTATTTGACATCTATTATCCACAGACATTTAAAACTCAAACTCTTTTGGAAAGCAAGCTCAACTCCAATAAAACACACACACCTTGGTTCCTTGTGAGAGTCTATCCAGACAATAAAATGTTCGCAAATCATGTGGGGAAAAATAAATTGAAAGCTAAGCATGATGATCTGTTCTATAAACTGGGACTGTGAAAAGAAAAGCAGAGCTCCCAGAAAACTCAACTGAGCAACCTCAGAATGTCACAACAAAGCCTTACAGCAGAAGGCAGCATCTCTCCACTCACCCGGGCAGAGAGTGAGTTTCCTTACCTCAGCATGGTCTCCCCAGCAGAAAGCTAACTAGAAGTCACAGCATTTTCTGTTTTGATCTCTTCCTCTCTAGCCAGTGAAGAAAAAAAGCTGTTTCCTCACATATAATCTAAACAAGGCTGTCTAAGTAGGCATGAGGGAAACCTGAAATGGTCATGCTGGCTCCATTATGGAAATAACACAAAAAAAGAGGTTCTTCCCCACCCCCTTCATCTGCAACCATGGACTTAAGCATAAAAACCTTAAAAGCCAAGTCCAGGTTTTCCCTAAAGACAGACTCCTATACTGAAGATGATCAAGAAGTTCAAGCTTAACTGAAAGTCACCCACCTGCAAAGGATGGGGACAGAGGCTCTTCTAGCCACTGATATGTGATGCAGCCAAGCAGAGGGACTCCAGAGCTGCATCAAGATGTTGGCAGCATACCTGGTCTCAAAGACAGATACATTACCAGAGGACTCAGAAACTGCTCTCACATGTCACCTGCCTGCATAAAGGCAATTATGAGAGACAAAATTGGATGGCCCTAAATTTTAGGCATTCAAAGATGCCGATCCACTTCAGTTTCTGGAGGATCCCCAAGAGATCCCCTCTATAATAGACAGTGAAGGCTGAGTGAAATGAGAAGCAATCTATACATCAGTGTTTGGTGTGAAGGTCCACACCTCTTTTTCAGCTATAGGCTGTTGCCTACTAGGCTATTAAAGACGACTATGAAAAGATGATCACATAATGCAAGCTGCATATCCAGAGCCTGCCAAGTATTCTTAATTAACATAGTGGAAAACAACTTAAAAGGAGCAGAACCTTTACCGGGCCTTTACCTTGCAGTAAGGAAGGATGCTCAAGCCACTCTGAAGTAAGAAGGCTCCAACTGAAGTGTTTTCATGAAGTATCTGCATATGGTACGGCAGATATTTGACAAGGATCTAGGAGAATGAGGAAAACTATTTACCTATGGATCTTTTACAATATAGCCAACACCTCACAAAAGAGGTGGTACCTTGTTTTCTACCAATAAATGCTCTAATTCAGAGAAGTATTTCCTACTTCTTGTGTAGGCTCCTGCACCGATACAGCAACCCGCAGAAGAGCAACAGATCGTCCTGAAGAAACAGGTTCTCAGAATAACAAATGGCTCAGATTGAAGGAAGAGAAGTGATAAAAAAACGGTTTGCAAAAGATATCCACTAGGAATAACATGCAATTGCTCTTCAATAGGGCAGAAACTTTTTTTTTTTTCCTCCTAGGGTCATGAAAGAGAAACACGCATAAGGGACAACTCCATGTTAAGAGATGATAAGTTGTACTTTCACATTTGAGTAAAATCAGGATGGTTATACCATCAGGATGCAGGAAGTTTAAAAAAAAAAGTCACATACCATACAGCTAAGTATACCTCTGCAGTGGAATGACAACTTTTGAAGGAGAAAAAAATTTCATGTAGAAATGACCTGGGCAGACAATACTTTCTTCCCATTCCCTCCAGCAGAGAATTATCAGTTAGATATAGCTTTTGCTTTCTCCTGAATTACTTGACAGTAACAAATACCTTGCTAACAGAGCAAAGGTATCTTGCTTGTAACAAGTACATTCATCAGCAACCTGGTCTAGCAGGTGTCCCTGTCCATGGCAGGGGGTTGGGAACTAGACGATCTTTAAGGTCCTTTCCAAGGCAAACCATTCTGTGATTCTATGACGTATTATCAGATTTTGTGCGCGAAACATTTTTTTCCAAAATGCATTTAGAAGCAGTAATCTCAAGACAAGGGTTGTCTAAAGAGACCTATTTAAAGAAAACATAAATTGAACATAATGTTCCTAATCATTTGTTCTTCACAGATTTAGCAAGTTGAATGGCATTACACAGAGACACAAACAGAACCGTGTTTAATGCAAAAGAAGTGATGATGTCAAAAAACTTTCCTTAATCATATTTCATTTAAAAGCTGCATTATTTACTTGCTATAATTTGTAAATTCTATCTACAACAGCACTGGCAAATGCTATGCAAGTACAACATGGCTATTTCAGGCATTCAAAGATCAATGTTTACTTCTTAAGTTCCATAAAAAGTTTTAAAACCATAAAAAGAGAACTGTTTACAAGAGAATAATTAAGGTTTTTTTGTTTTACTTCTTTCAAGAACAGTTTGAATAAGGCATGACAGCAACACCCACAGTCATTACTTGACACTGTGCTCAGCACTATTTCACTACAAATTTTGCTTCCAGTTAGCAAAACTACTCCTTCTTAAAAAAATCCTAGTGCCAAAGCCATCAGCTGCAGAGTCAAGAGTATATTTCAGGGTTCTTGACTTCAAGTCAGGCAGCCTATCCACTGAAACGTGTTGTAGAAGGAAGCAAACACAGATTTCCTTCATTTCTTTCAAACAGAAGTCTCACACCAAAACAGCCCCTGTAATAGGAAAACAGGTCAACCTTCTCCCATTGTGGGAGTTTTAGCCAGCTAACAGACGGGGAAAAATTCCAGGCTGGAACTTGCATTCATTTCCAACTCTCATTGTACTGTGACACTCCAAATGCCTTCCAAATTGCAAATGGAACTAGAATCCAGTCCTATGTAGAACTGAGGAGATGAAGGGCAATAGCATTGTTCACCAGACTATTGAGAATATTAATTGACAAATGCATCTAGGTCTCATTTGCATTGTAGCCCTGTTACTAACATTCAGAGCATAATGCCCCAGATTTTCTAGTGCACAAAAATTGTCTAAAAAATAAGCCAAAGGAGATGCAAAAAAGTTATAGACATAGAAGACCTCTGCTGGTCTGGAGCTTTGACAAGTTGTGTTCTTTTTAATTCAAAATATACCACTTAATCCAGCTCACAGCATAGCAATGACAAAACGATGCTTAAATGTAATGAAGGATATCACACCATCTGTGCATAATAGCAGTCCCTGCACTAGCATTCTTTGAATGGTTCACAGTGATGAAATAGGATCCCTAGCTGAAAAAATTTTTCCAGAAATTTGCACGAGCACAGGAAAAAAAACCCACATCAAAAGAGAGGCATGGAATTTGAGTTTTGCAAATATTTAATTATTCTGCATTTCCAAAAAAATAAAGGGAATAACAAGTAACCTGGACACCAAAAACAAGCCAGTAAAGAATGCGGCATTAGGCATCCTTTTGCTGGATTGCTGAGTAAAGCACATGATCTCTGAATAGTTTTGTTTCAACTCTGTATTACAGAAACAGCTAAATAAAACTGGGGAGGCTGTATGTATAAATACCCCAGTAATGCATACACCAGTCTCTTGCGGG
>NW_009601140.1:13266-14103 GCF_000690535.1 Cariama cristata | reverse complement strand
TGTCCATGTGTCCTGGTTTGGCTAAAACAGGACCATTTCTGCTTTCAGTAGATTTTTCTTTAAGTTTTTTAGTAACTGCACTCTCTGGAGCTGACTGCAGGTTTCAGGCAGTGCCTGCTGTCAGAGTTGATGGCGGCTGATGTCTGTAGTTGTTGCTGGGGCAGGAGCGGGATTGTTAAACAGAAAGGCCCACGGGTGTGTGCGTGTTCCCTGTGGGCTCTCTTGGGCCCCGCATGGGGGGAAGGCAGAGGAGGGGTCGCATCCCCAGGACGCTGCAGAGGGGAAAGGTGACCCAGGCCCAACCAATGCAGTATTCCATCCCACCCACAGGAATACTCGGTATAAAGCTCGGGGATGACGAGGGTCAGCCCTCTCTTCCCCTTGTGAGAAACACTCACCTATGTAGTTTTTAAGAGAGGACAAAGTCTGTGAAGCAAAGCTTTATTTCAGCGCTGGGTGCACAGGAGATCACCTCCATGATCCTCCTGCATGCACACTGGTTGGTCTCACTTCTACATATTTATTTAGGACAGTCATTCATATTTATGCCATTTCTCAGAAGTCTTATACATATTCAAATGATTTCCTCAAAGTTATTTACATCTATGCCCTCCCACTTGCATCTGTACACTGTTCTCTGGGGGTCTTCTTTGAGGGTAGCAGGGTGAAGGCTCAAAGTCTTCCTCTTGGTTGAACTCTTGACCTCCTTATTCTGGTGCCTGCACTCTATGTTCCAGTTACATGACAAAACCGCGACAGGTAATCTTCTCCGTCTTCCACATCAGGGCAGGAAGGTGACAACCAAGCTAAGGCAAGTGGTATCAGCTAAAGCAGCTT
>NW_009601140.1:0-13180 GCF_000690535.1 Cariama cristata | reverse complement strand
ATTTGTCACGCCCCCATGGCCGCCCTCCTGGTGGCTCCCTGCTCTCCCTCCTGCCTCTGACCCTGATCATGCACCCCTCAACCTGGTTCCCCGCCTGCTGTGGAGTGGAGATCTGGGACGTCCAGGTGCCTGCCCTGCCGCGTGAGCACTGCACGTGGTCCTGTGGTCATCATCAGGAAGGGCAATATTGGGTTTGTATATTTCTATTTCCATTGCTAGTAGTATTAGCTTTAATATTATTTATACTCTTTCATTGTTATTGCTTTATTAGAATTGTTTCTAACTTTCCAACCCATAAGTGTCTGTTCCTTGTCTCCTCTCCCTCCCCCTCTGGGAAAGGTCAGGGTTAACAGACAGCATCTGCCACCCGCTGTAAGCACCAGCCCAGCCTTAAACAGTGACAACATGTCAGTAACATACTACCTAGGAAAACTGTTTCCTGTATATTTAAAGCCAAACATTTACCAATTATATTGAAGACTTTCAGAAAGCAGGGCAAGCACTTTCAAAGGAAGAAACAGGAGAACCAGAATTTTCTTAAAACATTTTGAGTTCAAGTCACAATTCACCTTAGAAATATTTAATAAAAATACAAAGTAGGTTGGTGGGTTTTTGCTGGGTTTTTTGTTTGTTTGTTTTTTGTTTGCTTTCTAGATGTTTTCTTCTTCTCAGGCTCATTAAGATTTCTATGCCTTTAGATACAAGTACCTTTGGAAGGTTCACAGAAGCCCAACATTCCTTTTCATCTCTGGTAACGCAGATTTCTCTTCCCAAACACACATTTACCATAGGCTGGGTATGGTTTCACAAGATACAAACTAAACAACAATTTCCTTTTGACCATAACAATTCCCACAGTCCTCCTGCTCATTTACATGCAGCCACTTGACTAACTCCATGAATTCTGCTTTTTGGCTCTTCAAAGTAAGCTAGAACAGCTTCCTAAAGCATCAAAAAGCTACTCATCTTTTCCCACTGGATTACTCAATTGCCATTGCTGTGAGCAAAATTGGCTTGCGAAGGAACAGCAGAATACCAGGAATGAAGCAGAAGGAATGTTAGAACTCTGCAAACCAAGATCAACTCAGCCATCAGGTGAAGCTTCACCTTCAAGGATGCACCAGGGTAGCAAAGCTAGATTGTATTAAAGGAACAGATTAAATACATAATCATAGAATCATTTAGGTTGAAAAAGACCCTTAATACCATCGAGTCCAATCATTAATCTAACACTGCCAAGTCTACCACTAAACCATGTCCCTAAGCACCACATCTACACGTCTCTTAAATACCTTCACAGATGGTGACTCAACCACTTCCCTCGGCAGCCTGTTCCAATGCTTGACAACCCTTTTGGTGAAGAAATTATTCCTAATATCCAACCTAAACCTCCACTGGCACAACTTGAGGCCATGTCCTCCCATCCTACCACTTGTTACTTGGGAGAAGAAACCAACAGCCCTCTTGCTACTACCTCCTTTCAGGTAGTTGTAGATAGCGATAAGGTCTCCTCCTCAGCCTCCTCTTCTTCAGACTAAACAACTCCAGTTCTCTCAGCTGCTCCTTGTAAGACTTGTTCTCCACACCCTTCATCAGCTTCTTTGCTCTTCTTTGGATGCTCTCCAGCACCTCAATGTCTTTCTTGTAGTGATGGGCCCAAAACTGAACACAGTATTCGAGGTGCAGCCTCACCTATGTCGAGTACAAGGGGACAATCACTTCCCTAGTCCTGCTGGCCACACTGTTTCTGATACAGGTCAGGATGCCATTGGCCTTCTTGGCCACCTGGGCACACTGCTGGGTCATATTCAGCCGGCTGTTGACCAACACCCCAAGGTCCTTTTCTGCCTTTTTTTCCAGCCACTCGTCCTCAAGCCTGTAACATTGCATGGGGTTGTTGTGACCCATGTGCAGAACTCGGCACTTGGCCTTGTTGAATCTCATACAGCTGGCCTCAGTCCATCAATCCAGCCTGTCCAGATCCCTCTGTAGGGCCTTTCTACCCTCAAGCAGATCAACACTCCCACCCAACTTGGCGTCATCTGCAGACTTACTGAGGGTGCGCTGGATCCCCTTGTCCAGATCATTGATAAAGATATTAAACAAAACTGACCCCAATACTGAGCCCTGGGGAATACCACTGGTGACCGGCCACCAACTAGATTTAACTCAATTCACCACCACTCTCTTTGAGCCTGGTCACCCAGCCAGGAGCCTGGTAATAAAACCAACACAGAAAAGACTTTTAATGGAGAAGACAAGAAAAATCACAGTTCCTGAGTGGCTTTGAAGGTACTTAAGACTAAGAAAACAAATTCTCTCCTGCTTTTTAATTAATCTTTGATAAAACAACAGATTATTACCCTCATGCATAAACTCTACCCTAGCATATCATGACAGACATTAACAGGTCATGTATCTTGTTCTCTTTGCCCATATTCTAGAAGAAACATTTATGAAGGCTTTGCAGGTACTAATGTAATACTAGGATATAATCTGACATATAAATACATTAAGAAGTATTAATAAAAAAATTATTTTTATATACACATACTACATATATCAGCCCCTGTAGCACAGAGGAATAGAAGGAAAGCCTGCTTCTTTCTCCCCTTCATGCTGCATATTAAAAAGACATACAAGCACCAGGAAGGAGCTGCATTTCCATCTCCTACTGAATTTGCAGGGCACTTAGAAGTCTAGAGCAGATCAGCAAACACGTAGGAAACCTCATATTCCAGAAGAAACCTACTAAGTTTTTGACAAATTATTTTTGTGCAATGCAGACAATCCATGCAAGGCAGCAAACCTCGAGCTGAGATTCGAGGTACAACGCGGAACTACCCCAGGCAGACACTAGGTGGTGCAGTGACGCTGCGTCCCAGGCACACACCATGTCCCTGCCCTGTAAAAAGATAACGCATTTCTTTCGAGTTTTAGAAATAAAACTTCAGGCTACCGGTTTGGCACGCAGCATGTTATTATTGCTCTGAAGAACGAGACTCAATATTGCACAATACCTTCGTATAAATATAAATATAATAAATATAATATAAATATATTTCTCAAATGGTTGGTATTTGAGTGATTTTCATAAATATAATTTGTGTAAGTTAAAAAATTCTGAGAGAGGCCTAACAAGATGTTAGGTCAAAATCCTACTTCAAAACTTTCCTTTCAGACTAAAAATGACAGGAAATGTGATGCTAAAACAAGGTGCTAGGTGGTTTTTGTTCTGTTTCTTTAATTTCAAGCACATATCCTATCATAAGTCAAACAGACTGTTTTTTGGGTTTTTTTGTTTTTGTTTTTGTTTTTTTTTTTTTTTTAATTCCAGCTTTATTAAGTTTAAGTGCTTTTCCACCACAATTATTTCAAGAATTAATTGCACTGTTAATACAAAGGAAATAAACATATTCTCCAAGCAGTTTTATGTTCTGAAACGAGAGAAACATCTGGTACTCCAAAGACAAGCCATGCATATTACTCATCAGTCACAGCAAGACACCATGGAAATGGGTAGCTGAAAAATTCTAAACGAGATTTTGAACCAATACTACATGACCTAAAGTTAGAAATGCTACATTTTAGCACTACAAATAAAAAGGAGAATTATAGTTACCTTTTTGGAGTGAAGCTTTTTCTTCCAGGCTACTTCTAACCTGAACATTAGAAGTTTACACTTTCAAGAAGGTCCTGATTTTGCTGACATAAAGGCATAATTTCTCATTATATGAGAAAGGTCAAGCAACACACACACACATATATACTGGAATTTTCTAATATTCATTCACTTGTATTTCACTGTACTTGTGATCTCTGCCAATAAGAGCAACAGTTTATCATTTCAACTCAGTACCCAGAAATTCCTTAGGATTGTGTGGTACCTTTTTAAAATTACGATGCTTATTGAAAACCTATCTTTTTAACAACTGCCTGTTCCCTCTCTAACTATTGGAACGGAGTAAACGTAAAAGCAGCCACCTGAACTGCTTTGGTGGTATGCTACCAGCAGGAGGTCCTCATTTACTATTAATCAGGGGCAATGAGGGGGGAATGGTGAGAAGGGCAAAAAGTGCTATTTACCCAGCAGAGTGTAACAAATTCAGAACATGAAACTCATCATTGATTTACAACCTTCACATGCTATACAAATCAAAACTATACATGCAAAACTTCTAAACCTTTCTGGGATGAGGTGGATGACACCAATGGAGTAGTTTAGTCTTGTTACAGCTGAATTCTAGTAAGCTTAGATGCAGACATCTGCATCATCAAAACCCA
Organism: Cariama cristata; assembly: GCF_000690535.1. Lineage (NCBI taxonomy): Eukaryota > Metazoa > Chordata > Aves > Cariamiformes > Cariamidae > Cariama > Cariama cristata. The sequence continues at coordinate 8,896 of NW_009601140.1, read as the reverse complement.
GTACAATATCCCATTACAAACTAAACAAAAGCCTATTCAAGATGGAGAGAGGAAAAAAATCCAACCTGATTGTATCTAACACACAGCTGCAAGATACACAGGTCTAACCTACTGAAAACCTAAAACTCACATATATGTAGCTTAGATCTATTTCAGGAGCAAGTTCCCTCTACTATCTTTTGCCCAACAACAGTTCTGTGATTACTCTGGTGAAATTATGCTGCAGCTGTTCCAGCGCTTCCCCCAACAGGAAGCAACCAATTGTTCAACATTTGTGAGGGAACAGCTTTAATTGAAATATAAAATTGCCATTTTGGAGAAGAAAACAGATCCCATTTACCAAAACTAAAAAAAAAATAGAAATAATATGTTTTAGAAAACAATTTCTGCCTCTTGAGAAATAACACTATGGACACTAATATTTTTTTCATCAAAGTTTTCTTCCTTTTCACATGTTGCTTCACAGAGGAAAGACAGAAGCTGTTTTTCCCAAGTGTTCTGGGACATGCAGCACCAGTCCAGCTGAGGAGCCTTGGAAACGCTAATTTACTCTCCCATAGGAGCTCAAGGAGTTCTAAATGAAAGAACAAGCCTCACCTCTTAGGGCACGGCATGAGACCAAACTTGCAATAAAGCAGATTACTCCGCCACCTCTTTTTCAAAAACACAGTAAGGCTTCAGGAGATAAAAACCTGGAAGCAAAGCAACTTCAGTTGAAAATCGAAATTATTCTAGGTAAAGGGCTGACAGATCAATATATTTCTGTATGTGGCATATGTATATACACATTGGAAAATGTAGTGTTACCATTTAAGGCTGGGCAGTCTCTTAAAGCAGACTTTTCCTTCCCAGGAGGGAAAGAAAAGGGGAAAAGGGAGAGAGACTTACGGCCTGGAAATTAAAACTACTTTAATAAAACAGTAACAATGAAAAAGAGCATAATAATGTTAATACTAATACTACTAATAATAGAAATAAAAGGAAAAATACACAAACCCAATATTGAGCTTCCCAGTGATGGTCAGGGAATTGCAGGCTCACGCCGCTGCTGTGGCAGAGTGGGCACCCAGATGCCCCGGACCGGACTCCACCGCCAACAGGAATCAGATTCAGGAATGCACGGATTGGGGTCAGAGGCAGAAGAATGGGCAAGGTCAGGTCCCACACGGATGCTGGCCATGAAAGAAGAGAGCCTGAGCCCCACAATCCCTTAGCTTTATACTGAGTATGACATAGATGGGATGGAATAGCTCCTTGGGCAGGTTTTGGTCACCTCTCCCGTCTGTACTTTTCTGCAAGTGCAACCCTTTTACGCCTTTTCACTTGCGGAACATCAACAACTTGAGAGCCAGCAGTGACCTTGGTTCTCATAGGAGTAAGTATAAATGTGGGTCTTTCTGCATACCAATCCCACCCTTACTTCAGTAGCAACTACAAACATCAAGACTTACCAAGTCTGAAAGAAGACACTGTCTGAAAAACATGTAGCTGCACTTTCAGAAAGCGCAGTTACTTAGAAGAAGGAAACTGAGGGAAAAACTACTGGAAAGAGAAATAGTCCTGTTTTAGCCAAACCAGGACATGTAGAGACTTTATTTGCCATTTCATTTTCTGAACAGTTTTCCTAGACTTTCACCTTGTGACACAGACTAAGGTGCCAACAAGTTTTTTTTGCATACACTACAAGAACGTAATGCTACTGATGGGACACTAAACTTTCAGTTCACCTAATCAACATCAGCTTTAAAGGCTAGCTCTGACTTAACCACCCTCATTCACTTGAACTACAAAACCTAATGCATTTCTTTCCAGTCACACTGTTTCTGTATCTTCTGCTCCTTAAGATGCCCAGGTAAATGAAGTCTGACAATCTAAGTGCTCCAGCAGTTTGTCCGTAAGCCAAGTTCAAGAGGACCACTTCTTGCTTGGTATCATAAAAAAACAACCCAATGTTTGTTCTGATGCACTTGCAGTATCAGGATTTGATGAGGAGGTAAATTAAACTCACCAGGTACGCATAATCAATTTCATTATTAGAGATAGACTAATTTAAAAAAATGTAACTGAAAAATATGAGTGCAGCTGCCATTCCTTAAATGCCTCATTTCAGAATCAGTTATTCTCTGCAGCCAAAGCATAGCTTTTACTCTTGCAGCATCATAAATTAAAAAAATTGAAAGAAAAAAACCAAAGCACCATATGTATTACATGGTCTAAAGCACCGATTACAATTTTATTCAACTTCAGTGATACACCTTCTACTGCTACTGTTTTTGAGTGCTTCAGCTTCCTGCACCCATATTCAAATAGCAAACCACGCAGAAGCAACCAACTCTAGCATCAAGGGACTAGTGGTGAGAGACTGTTTTTGCTATTCCGTGGCCCTTATAGACTCTCTGATTGCATAAACTTTGTTGTTCAACAACTGCAGCTCCTGAATCTGAGAAAAACAAGTTGAGTATCAGTCTACTGCTTCCTGTAACTGTTTTTTAAAAGGTCAATTAATTGCTGCGATACAATGCAATCAGGTCAGCGTTTCTATTTAATCATCCAGTCATAAAGCAAAATAATTCAAACAATGGTAGAACTGTTAGTTTCTGAGCTCAGTCCCAAACCAAACCAGATTTTCCTTCCCTGTTAATGTTTCTGGTATCCTTTGTTCTAACTAGAAGAATGATATGGCATATTCTTGGAAGCATTTTGCTTTTGTTCGAGCACTCCTGTGGCAGTAAGATTACATACTGTCACATTAGCTTTTTTTTCTTGGTTCTATATAATGCATACATTTAACGGTACATCTGACAACATCTAAGACACAACTGTAAATGCCATATCACAAACATCACAAAACATAAATGTCAAACAGAAGGTCACTGATACACAACATAGATAAAAGGTTCAAATGCATTTAAACATCCATAACAGTAAGAACGTAATTCAAATTTATGTTAAAAAGCAGGTTAAAAATTGACATTTCAAAAGATACCATATCGCTAAGCTGTTTTGAGCTTGAAGACATATGCTCAGCATCAGATACATGCCACAACAGCTTGATTTATTAGCCATGTCTTAGCTGTCTTCTAGTCACACTAGTGATACATCTGCACATTCCTTTCCTTCTACCACCATACTCCTGCCTTCAAGGTCTTAAGTAACTCAACTCTCCCTCTCAAGGCGTCTCAACAGCCTATGCAGTCATGCCAGAAAGTATTGTTGAAGTTCACCTTCACCCCTAAACTTTAACGTGTCTTACACGTATCTAAAATGAAAGCAAAATCTGTTGCAAAAAGGAGTTCAGTAATTTTTCTCTCATCCATACAGGGGGATGCATGGAAGCAAATGCAAATCTGCGGATTGCATTTGAAGGATTTGGGTCTGCAAGTCTTATACTGATACTCCTCCCACTACATTTGGAAGAAGAGGAAACAAGCAAGCAAGCAATCACCAAGGCCCTCCCAACATCTCAATTACCATGAGATGGTGGATTAAGCCAGCTGCACCTGCTTCAGTAAAACATATTCAGAATCCCTTTGCTCATAGTAACATTTCCTCCTCAGGACCTCCAAAAGAGTATAATTGCTTTTTGAAGAAATAAAACTAAGCATAAATGCTCCCTCCCCACAGCTCTAAATTTTTCTGGGACAGCGTCACCAGCAACCTATCATCCAATTTAAAAGATGTGTTACGCTGAAACTCACCACGTACCTGATGACACTCATAGAACACTTTGAGGTAAGAAAACAACAGAAGGGCAGATGAGAGCGGTAAAATTCAAGTATTTTCCATTCCTTCTCCTCAATCCTTTTGCAAAGTTGGATGGGAAGCTGAAGTATTCCATGTAGTTATGTGCTGTGCATGACTTTGCTAGCATCCAAACATGTTGCTACAAAGAACATTTCAAACACCTCCCAACTTATTTAGAAATTATCCCTACCAATAGTGTTAACAACAGCAGTCAACCAATAACCAATAAATCAACACAAGGGGAGGGTGTGTGCATGCGTGTGAAGTCAGCTGCCCCTTTTCTTTAGTATCAAGATAGTGACTCACTTGGCTGATTCATTCCAAAAGTACCAATCTGAGTTTATCTGCAGCCATCTTTGCATCACTTGAAAGGATGCCAGCAGAACAATTTGAAACTAGAACCCTTGATGCAATCTTTCTACCAAGTCAACAGTTCACATGCATGTAATGTCAGTGTAAGGAACTTCAGGCTTCGCTCCTACCATTAAGCGAAACTGAACTGACACATCCCTATGAAATAGTGCCATTTCCACTGAACTGCAAACTGAAGCATACAAAGAATAAGCTGATCAGAACAAGATCAGTGAGTGATGGGACAAATTTTATTCCTCCTTTTGCAACTATTAGTCACTTTCATAAACCACGTGAGGCTTTGAAAAGAACTGGGAAAGAAAAATAAGAGAATCCTTTTGCATATGTGGCTAAAAAGACATTAAACATGGTCAGAGTCACTAAGGTTTAGAAATGCTTCCATTAAGTTTCCACACAGAGCAAAGCTGCTTTTGGTTGCAACTTAAAGTTAATTCTCAACTGAGATTTGGAACACAAAGTTTTCTTATGTGGCTCAAACCACAAGAAAAGAGCATTATAGACTTCAAGGGCCTTCTGACACACAAAGCAGAAGCAAACTATGATGAAATGTTCTGCTTTTTTCTCATCTAAAAGAGAAAGAATTTATGTACCTGCCTATAGACAAACAAACCTTACAAAAACCTAAGAAAAATTTAATCGTTTTTCAAATCATTGTGATACAAGAGTTTTAGTCTATCTTTATTGCTGCAGAAGACATTAGGAACACATCTACCAGCTTCTACAAGGTAAAGCAGGAAAAGACAGCTTGGAAAAGAATTGAAAATTGAATCAAATTATTACAACAGGCAGGTAAGTTAATGGATAAAATTTAACAAAGGACATTCTATAGTTTAACACCATAGCAATGTTAAAATTAAGAAGGCAACTTAATAACCTGTCAAACAAAAAGCCACACAGAAAATGACAAAACATACTCAAGGCATCCCTGTATGTCAGACTAGATTATAAGTATTGCAAATACACTGAAGGGACAGCAAAGACTGATGTACCAACAGTACTCTGGTACAGGGCTTTTCACATTTTAACAATAGCTTGGCAAGTGTGTCTGAAGCACATGACCAAAGATCTCCCCACCTTCTTCCCCCATCTTAACCTATCCTTAAATCTTTTAGGTGCACTGGGCACTGCACACAAATAGCTAGCAAAGCATAATTGCCAAACTGTAATCATTACGTAGCCCACAGACAAAACAATGCAAGTACAATTCTACACAGAAACAGAAGTTCTGATGGCATCATCTAATAAGCATGCACACACATTCTACTAATCAGCTGTGCTACTGTCACTTTGATTCCTTCAAAAACGTATCGACTTAACTCTACGAACAGAATAACCAAAACCATTGACCACTTTTTATTTCTGGAATAAAAATTACTCAGGAAAACAAAGTAATCAAAACTGTAAATTGTTTTTCACCCTGTTCTGCAACTCTTCAAAAAGCTTCTGAAACACTGACTAGACAGAAGAATCCTCAGCCCTGGCCACTAGAAGGAACCCACATTATCCAGCAGATTTTTGCAGTGCTGGAACACAGAAAGAAGAGCAATCAGTGCCAAGTGCTGACCCTGGCAGCAAGCCGCTCACTTCAGTCAAAGGCCAACAATTTGCCTCTCACTGCTTTGTTTGCGGAGCCTGGAATGACAGTCTAGCTGGACATCCTGCATTCTCTCCGGGAAGCTCATACTAAGAATCATAAGGGCTGAGCATCCAAAATGCTTTCCCATCACAGAATAGGCATGCATGTGCAAAGGAAAGATATGGCAGGCTGAGTGCATACATTATTCAGTAATAAATAAATGAATAATGGATAGGTGTATCATTTCCTGTAGCTGTATAAGAAAGCTGTTAAATCACAACTGGTTTTCTTCCCTGAAATTTTTTTCTTTTTTGATATTGTGGTTTTTTAACAAGAATCATTTATCCAATATTCATTTGTGAAATAGTAATGCAGTATTGTTAATCAGATGTAGAGACTTCAGCAGCAGAATATGTAAAAAGATATTGCACTCTGTTTATTTAATATGGCACAACACAAGGCACAAACACCTGGAAAGCTGCTGACAATCACCTGCCTGCTTAGTTAGCTGCTACCACTGTAGGCCTTGAAGGAGCATTTTCATCTTTATCGTATTATTAAGTTACTGGATAGAGATGCCTTCAGGGTTCATGAAGGCACCTCTCCTGCTGTTTAGCAAGTTAGATGATGATTTATTCTTACATAGCATCAAGAATAATTGCATGTATACATTAGTTTCCACTGTACATTCCAGCTAAGATGCATTCAGGAACATAATTCTGCCTTAAGGCTGGTATTTACAGTACATAGCTGTCTTATCAGCATAGATCATAGAAAATTCTTGGTGTTCTTCATTTTGATAACAAGAAATACTTCCCAAATACAATTTTAAAATACAAAGTGATTTTAAATTCATTTGCCATTTCAACACAGTCATGAATTACATGATACTATCTGGCTCATAAAACATATAGAGTTCAGGTCATTCAAAAAAAGAGATTCCTACAGCATCAATGATGTCAGCTTCCTAAGAAAATACTGCAACTTACCACTGTTACACAAAGGATTCTGAAAATGTTTCCAATGTCAGTTGAATCCTCATTTGTTTTACAGTTCTAATAACCACAAGCTGTGAAAGACAGAATTCCTAGTATAGTCAGAAATTTTATATTCTTTGCATAGCTTCAGTATGAAAAATAAAGAGGAAACTAGAAATCATCGCTGTAGTATCTCTCCAGATTATTTTTCTGCCTTCTCTACAAAATAGTGAACAAACTGTTCCCTTTATAAAAGAAACAGAATTGTGGCCTTATTAGTAACTGTAATAAGGACTATAACCATTGCAGGAGCCACACTGACAATTTCTCCCTACTTAAGTTCAGTACGCATAAGAAACATGAGCTTTCTCAGTCTCAAACAATAGGCAGAAGAAATGTTCAGCCAAAGCTCCCTTTTTGCTGACAGAGAAACTGCCACCGAATTCATAGCCAGCACAGCCAACTCCCATGCTGCATGGACTCACAGCTGTGAAACAAAAAGAAGCTGCGTCCAACCATTTAATTCCCATTTCTTTACATGAAAGGCAGACCCTAAAACAGTCTGAAGAAACTGAATACACTCAGTAGAGACCTGACAGCCCACACTTTTTAGCAAGCCAACAGAAGTGCTGTCATTAACTTGACAAGGGCAAGCATTCCACCAATATTGATAAAAGCAGGACCAAAAGTGTTGCTATTTGAGACAAATCGGAGGAGACTGACAGTACAGTCTATCAGTATTTGCTGAAATATACAGCAAGGTCTCTTACTTGAGGAACCATTCCATACTGACTATTATTTTGTTTCAATGAAGTATTTAAGCAACAGCCATGTAAAGTGTACATCTGTAAATACAAGCTCTGTAACTACTACAGCTCACATGTGCAGTCAGGCTTTCCATGCATCTCTGGTCAACACATTTAAGTCTCATCCCCAAGAGACCCCTGCAAGGCAAGTCACCAACACATTGTCATAGATATTTACACTTCTCTCACCAGAACCATTAGCAAATGATTACACCTATTTACTAAATGTACTGCTGCAACAGAAGCGTCAAATACAATGGGATCTGTGTCAAAGGGTTTACAGGATGGATTCAGAAGAGATGAAAAAGACAAGTTCAGGAGATGATGAAGGTAACACAACAAGTAGGGTGGAGTAAGAGTGGAACAGTTACCCAGATGAACTGCACAACCTTTGTGATTTATTAAAAAAACCAAACGAAACCAAAAAAAGCAAACAAGCAAACAAAAAAAGCCACCCAAAGCCCTGGACAAACAAACAAACAAACCCAACCCAAAAACACACTGGCTGGAAATAATCACAAAGTATCAACTGGTAATTCACTGAGAGCCAATAAATACCCATAACGTGCAATATGGGATATTGGCTAATACACACAGATTCTATACATAAAAAATATACTTACAGTACTAATTGTTCTACAAGCCACAAAACAAGCTATAAGGCATAAATAAGTTCTGTTTATGGCTTCCATCCACGTTTTAACAGGATTTATCTGACTACAGATACATGCAGTTTCCTGCACGCTACCATGCACACCACACCACCTCTCCAGTCCTGACAGATGCTGCTTGCTACTCCAAGGTACTTCGTAACTATACTGATTACCGCAGTTCAGCAATAGGTGAAGCAAAACATGTTTTCCCATAAAAAGTGAACGGTCTTTAAAAAAACAAAACAAAACAAAAAGCAGGGGCCAGGTAGAGGGAGAGGAGGATTTTCTTTTTCAAACTTGGCAGCTTGTTTCTCCACAGAAACAGAGGTATTTTTGGTTAAAAGACTGACCTGCACCCTGAGCACAACCAGTATTTAAAACACAGAACTGTGTTTTGTCTTCCGGCGTTCAGGCCAGCGCTACAGACTCGCAAGCCCACGCACCCGAGAGCTGAATGCCCCTCCGCTCCTGCCCGCCGCCCTGAAGCTCCCCGCTCCAATTTAACCGAAACAACACGGGATTTCCACGGTCATTCGGCTCCAGCAGTATCACTGATCGGCCTGAGGCGGTGGGGAAGAACGAAGGAAACCCGAAGTCCGCACTAACCGGGTCCTCCCCCTCATACGAGCGGCTTCTCCGCCTGAAGGGCGGGCGGTACCGGCCTGGCTCGGAGGCGGTGCCGCTGCCGCGGCCACAGGTACATTGAAATACACCTTAACACCTGTAAGTAAGTGCTGCATACATGCGCAGGCTCCTCACACGGTGCCA
>NW_009601139.1:55200-57824 GCF_000690535.1 Cariama cristata | reverse complement strand
TTAAGGAGCCAGAGCACCTCCAGCGCCGGAGGAGACAACACGTATCGCCGAGCTTAACAATCCTGCCCGAGGGCTGGGAGGGAAAGGCCGCGGGGTCCCGGCCAGCGCTGCACCCCACGCGGAGGGCAGCACCCCCAGCTCCCAACAGACCGTGGAGGAGCACACAGGCTGGCGAACGGGAGCCAGGTCCCCAACTTTTTTTTCGAAATACCAACTACGAACGACGTGAGCAGAGGGAGAGCAGATCGAAGTTACCGGGCTATGAAGGTGGGCGCAGGGGGAGGGCAGCCAGGCCACGCACTCCTTTCGTTGGCCGGGCCGGGCCCCCTCGCTCTGGCTGAATTAGGATCAGGGCGGCTCACGGGCTCCGTTTTGAGATGCACTCCCTTCATTCGGGGGAGGACGTTTTCCAGCTTGTCATTATGTGCCCTACGCTATTATTGATCTTGGCGAGACATCAGAATGGGTTATTTGGTTATTAAAAAAAAGGAGGTGAGGGGAAGAGAGAGGAAGACTTGGACACCTGTAGGATTTCTGCCGCTTCCCACCTGACAGCGAGCACAGCTCCTCTTCACATAAATAACATCGATGGAGGCCCTTTACACCATCAGATTTCCCCATTGCTGGTGTGAGTGACAATTTAATAACCTTGACCGTTTGATTTTTGTGCCACATCTTCAAGGAATGAAACTTGAGTAACAGAGGTCCTGAGTTGATTGACTTTGATTTATTACAGCCACTGTTTTTCCTCCTGGAAGCCACGGTCCTCCCTCGGCCCCGGGGCGAGGAGAGCGGTGTGCTGGGGGGACCCGGTCTGACGAGAAGACAAACACGAGGCTCAAGGCTGAGTCTGCAAACTACAAATCAGGGAGCTGGGCTTGTGTCCGTAACTCGCGTTCCCATTTTCTGGGGTCCCTGTGGGTCCACAGCCCCGCGGGCAGGCAGACGACCCCCAGCTCCAGCACATCCCCCTGCCGTGCTGCCATTGGCTTCAGGGAGCGGGGGGGCGTGCACAGGATCCCCCTGCACAGCACGCACACGTGGGCAGCGCTGCTGGCAGCTCAGCCGACACCAGACCAACCTCGCAAGGATCAAAGAGTTCAACAAGGGGTTGATGGCTTGAGTTTTAACAGAAACCTCTCCGAGCTGATAAGATATCAGCCTGGAGCTTTACAGAGCCGCAGCCCTCATCCCTTCCTTCACACGACTGGCAACATCTGGCCCTGCGCTTTGTCCTTGGGCTATTTGCACGCGGGGCCACAGCAGCCGGCGTGCACGCACCTGGGTGGGCATCACGGGCACGCTGGTGGGGGCTTCTGCAGCGTGACGGAAACCAGCCGGTTATCGAAAACCCCAGCTGCTCTTCCTGAAACGCTGCCGCAGCTTCTCAGTAGCTCAGATCCTCGGGGCTGGTGTCCCCAGTACGGCTGCTCACACCCCAGACCCTGATTACACCCAGGCCAGGCTTGCTGCTGCTCCTTGGCGCATCTGACTCTGACCTGCAGAAGGGCTTCTGTACTTCCACTGATGAGGAGGAGGAAGAGGAGGGAAAATTGCGTCATGTCACCATAACAGGCTTTTGATTCTGCCCTTCACAGCAATTTCATTCCAGTTCTACCCTACACCTGCAGTAAACTGTCAGAAATCAGCAGTGACACGAGCGAACTTGCTTCTGCCATCAGAGCTGCAGAAAGTAACCATCCCCCAGGGAGCCGCTGAGGCAGAGGGCAGGGTCTGGCACAGGGGACAGCCCGTAGCCCACGGCCTCCTTCCTGGGAAAGGCCTGAACACCCGGGAGCACCGCACGCTCCCCGGCACCTGGGGGCTGCTGACCGCAGGCAGGCGGGCACACGGAGCCCCATGCCCCCCTGGATCTCCTGCTCCGTGCAGCCAGAAGCAGCCACTCCCAGTTACCAACGCTTGCTTTGACTGGGATGGCAGCAAGGAATGGGAATACTGGGAAAAGTCGGCATTCGGCACTCCCTGGCGCGGGAGGCGCGAAGCCCGCCTGCCTTCAGCGCCTCCGACCTTCCCGCAGAGCCCGTCGGCGTTCCCTCGCTGAGCTCTGCTTAAAACACCAACGCGCAACCCCTGCTGCACTGCGAAATGGAAGCGCGTTCAAATAAATCACCTCAAACTTAAAAGATGCCATTAGCTATTAGCAAACACTCCAGGCCTATGGGTGAAGGTAATTCAATATGATATGCTTGGGCATGCAAGGTAATAGGTTTCAGCTGAATACCATGCGATACAATCTCTTCAATGGGAGGTTAAATGAGGCTGAGACAGAGACCAGATGGATTTATCTGGGTAGTGCTGATGATTTTTTTTTTTGGTGTGCTTAAGGTGAAGTGAAGGTAAGTAAGGCAGAAATAATCTGAGAGAAAAGCACGAGCTTGGCTGTATGCGGCTGGGGCAGGGTTAGCAGGAGGCTCGGGATCTCATCCTGCTGGAACAAACCAAGTGAGTAGGAGGATGCTCACAAGGCAGTACTGACAGAAACAGTCTGACAAAAAGAAATACTTTATCAATTTCACCTTACGGAGGAATAACCAGAGGGCAGAGCGAGATGAGTCGAGCCTAGCTGGGCAGATGTAGATGCCTAACCTCGGAGATTTCAGCAG
>NW_009601139.1:53758-55186 GCF_000690535.1 Cariama cristata | reverse complement strand
ACGCCAGCTCTCATCCACCTGGGACCTTCGCAGCACAGGAGGGAACTGAATGAGTCCCATGTCCAGGGACGGCAATGCTCTCCCTCTCTGTGGGGAAAGCTTCGTAACCCTCTCCAAGGCAGAGATGTTTTTCCCACTGCCTTCTAAATTGCACAAGAATTGGTGAAACACGACCCCCTGAAACTACGTGTCCTCCACAGCCGGCCAGGTCCCCCAGGAGCTGCAGGACAAATCCTGGGGCAGCCCTGCCTACGCAGACCCCGTGGCCTGGGGAGCAGCATCCCAGCACGCAGCCCCTACAGAGGACATGGTCCTCCAGCAGCCGGCGAGCCAGGGAGCCTGGTCTGCAGCCACCGCATCGGGACAGCCCGTGCCCTCGGAGCATCTTTGCTGCCCTGAGCGCCCTGTCCACGCAGGCGCTGCTGCACGGGGACTACAGCCCTTGCCTCAACCTCGCCGAGAGGGTATCTGTTCGGAGGTTAAAACAAAATGTCTCTAGGAAAACAGAGGGTTTAGACCCTCTAACAAAATCCCAGTCAGTTTCCCCCTCAGATTTCAGCTTCCCAGTATTTCAGCATTTCTGCTCATGATGCAAATGTTGAGTCAAAACATGCTTTTTGCTCAATTCGCTAAAATTTTGTCTTAGAGATGCTGAAAAACAGATTATCAGTGCTTGGATTTGTGGGACTTTGGTTGAAAACCCCAAACATTGTCACCATAAACCAGAAATTTCCCACAGGAGGTTTTTCCCTTACAGCGCAGCTATTCACAGCTCTTTGCTGGTTAAGTCAACTGACTCGGAAGGCGAGAGTGCGCTCATTCCTCCTCCCAAAAACTACGCACCAGCAGAAAAGGGGAATAAATCTCTCTCCCACACAAAAGCAAGCTTGAGAGCAGGGACAGGTAACAAAACCAGTAATTGAGCAGCAGAACTGCTAGACACAAAGACAGGTGGTGACAGCACTCACATTTTTTGGACAGGTTTCTAATTACTGAACGCGCCCGAGTGCGTGCTACAGAACCTCTGTGGGCTCGCAGGCAGGGGCGCGTTAGCAGGCGTGGCAGTCAGGGGGCCCGGCAGCAGGGGCCGGGTTAGCAGCCGTGGCAGTCAGCATCTCCAAGGCAGGCGACAGCTGTATGAGCAGTGTCGTTCCCTAAGGAACGCCAGCGCTCAGCTTGCGCTTGGAGCAGTTTGCTCTTGCCCAAGCGGGCAGCAAGGGGCTCAGCGCAGCGTCTTTGGGAGGAACCGCCGGGTGTCTGCGGGGGGAGCGGCCCCTCTGCTGCTGCACTTTGGCCCAGCACAAAGCCAGGACGAGCTTACCACTGTGCAGAAAGCTATCTAGGGTTTTACCACGGTTAAACCAGTAAGCGAACAGCACGACGGAGCATCAGGCTAAGCAGTGGGGCCGGTGCCAGACAACGGGTAGA
>NW_009601139.1:45337-53668 GCF_000690535.1 Cariama cristata | reverse complement strand
CCCCCCTAAAGGGACATCTCTGTGGGAACACCAGGTCCAGGACAGAAACACCAATACAAAGATAAAGCTGATGCCCACGAGCCGAGCGGCACAGGACAGAGCACCTCGGGAGTCTCCTGCCCCGGCCAGCTCGTGCCTGGCAGTGCCGGCACACGGACTGGGAGAGCCGGCAAGCAAGGCAGAGAGACGGGCACCAGGCTGTTCAGCCAGCCAGCTGGAAAGAAAAGCCACAAGGAAGATGCTGCAGGGATGGCAGCGTGGGGCTGCAAATAAACGTGTGCAGAGAAAACAGCTATTCCTTCAGAATGAAGACGGGCATCTTCCCGAAACGGCTGTACAGCAGCACAGGAAGCTGAACTAACGGATTCAGCCAAATTGACCCCATCAGTTTATTAGGCAAGCTGAGAAGCAAAACTGTGGAATTAGGAGGAAACACAGCAAAGCATCAGGGGAAAGAAAACAAATTAGAGGGGATGGGGTCATATTTAGAAGCGATTGTCACTGTCTATCAGATAGAGATCAGAATAAGGTCAGACACCGTGCTGGCTAGAAACGAGGAGCTGTGACCATGACTAAAGGTTACTCACACTCGTGCCGCAGTCAGCAAGAGCGGAGCAGAGGCTCCATCCAGGTAGGACCCAGCTGGCAGCGGCTCCTCCTGCGGCAGCTCTTCCTGCAGCCTTGGCACAGCCCCGGAGGGCTCCCATGTCCAGCAGCACAGGAGCAATGCCCTCGTCAACCCCCAAAATCACCACAGAGGCTCCAGACCCCTCCGACTCGAGCACCCAGAGTAGGAGGAGAGGCACCTACCCTGCTGCTGGTGGGCTACGCCAGGCTCCGATGGGAGGAAGGCTACCTCCCTCCTCATCACCAGGTTCCAAACTGCCCTCGCCCGGCTCTGGGAGGGATGCTGTGACCCCCTGAGGGGAGGCTGAACGCAAGACTAATGCAAACAGGAGTCACCTGCAGGCACGGGCTGGGAGCTCCCGCTGTGAAGAGGAACGCTGAAGCAGGTGGGCTTGGGTCTCAGCGGAGCATCCGCTGTGTCATCGGCGAGCACCTCCCTCTCCGGCTGTGTTGTAAAAGAAAGTAGCTGGAAGCATGGGGGAAGTGAAGCAGTAACCGTGGTGTACGTTACATGTTCCCAGGGCACACGGCTGTAACGGGGCGAGCTGGGCGTTTGGGCAGAGGGCAATGAACTGTCAAGAGCCCAGCCCAGATCAGGCAGAAGACAAATTTCAAGTGATGGAGCCTACAACGGTCGTATGCAGAGAAAGGGCTCTGAATCGAAGAGGGAGTCAGGGGGTGAGTTTGGGCACGCTCAGGCCAGACATCGGCCTGCAGGGAAGGGGGATGTCTGGGCTGAAATGCTGGACTTTGGCCTCTGGTACTTTTTCTGTGCGTGCACCAACTGGTAGCTTAAAGGCTATGGGAAATTGCTTTGGATGCTAAATAATATGCAGAGGAAATTGCATCAGATGGCAGGGAAGAGAAAGGTGACTTTGTCATTAAGTGTCTAAAGTACACTCCTGTTTTATCCCCCTCCTCTCCCCAGCCCCCCGAGAATAATATGGCATTCAATTTTCCAATTATATAAATAGATGAACACTGGATTACTAGAGGCAGATAATTGAGTACATTTTGACTATTCTACAAGGCACCCTTCATATTTGAAGTGGGAGATAAACAGGGCATACTGCATCAGCCTGTGTATGCACAGGCTATAAAAATCTGAATTAGATCCAGAGAATATAAAGATCTCCAAAACGGAAAGAGATCTTACCAGTGTTCGTTATATACAATAGTTAATTTATTCCACTGATATCAGGGTAACTTATACGATAGCAAAACCTGGGTACTTTAGGCCATAGATTGTATTACTTGAAAGCTGTAAAGAAAGGCATTCACAGTTGTAGCATTTCGAATCCGACTCTTCCATAACTCTGTCTTTACAGGACATCAATCACAAGATGAGAGAAACTGTAAGCTATTTTCTAGTAACACACTGCCAATCGCAAGACAAATGTCAGATGTCACAAAATGAGAAGTAACCATTTTTCAACTTGTGAATGTCTTCAAATATATTACAATGAAAGTGTGAAAAAAAAAAATGACCCTTTCAGCTTCATTTGTTCTGACAGATGCCAGACCTTGGGGTTTGGCATTTTATCTTCATACTGCAATAATCTTTATGAAACTTAAACAAGGCTGAGGGCAGCGGCATTAGTCTACAATTGTCCTCTTATGTACAATACATAAAATTTCAAACAGTCTAACCGTTGAACTAAAAAAGATCACCTACTACGGCTGTTACTGGTGTTACAGGAAAAGACAAAGAAAAGAAGGGACGCCCACGCCCCATACAAACACATGCTAGGTATTAGTTTCTTGTGGGCTCAGCTTGACTTCTGCATTGTATTGCCATGCTGCTGATTGCCACTTAGGAAAACTGCATGCTGCTTAAACCTAACATCAGGAAAGAAACTCTAAACTTTTCCCGAAGTAAAAACTCACTCGATACTGTGTGTGCATTCAGGCCATGACGTTAAACGGGTGGGCTCTCTCTGCACTGACACTGTGCTTCCAAGGTCACGTTTCCGAAACACCAGCCCGTGGAACATTTTGACGTCGAGCACAGGTAATTTTCCCCAGTCCACAGGTAACTGCCCAGATGCTGCGCCACCCTCCAGCTTTGCGAGTTTTGACAGTATGAAGAAGACTGGAACATAAGCTGATTCATTAACATTAAAGAATAGAACAAAGGAGGAAAGTCACTGGGATGTAGACATACGTTATTGTCATAAAATATGAGAGCAACAAGAATTTGACTGAACAGCCCTGAAGTTCCAAGTTATACCTGCCCTCTCAGCCAGTCTCACGTTCTGCTTAGCCACCCCCCAAAAAGAGTGCAATTATGGAAGTCACGGTTCATTTCTTGAAAAATAAGACCACTCTGTAGAACTCCAGTGGTACAGCACAGCAATCTTGACAAAATATCCTCTTAAATAATATAGATCTAATTTATATGGAGTCATACTGTTATTTAAGGGAAAAAAACGAAGACAAAAAAAAAATCTGCTCTAGATGTTACAGGTTCAAGTAGGGTAACAAACATGCAAAAGGCAAAAAATAAGCAAACCTAGAATGCAGTTAGTTTAGCCTAAAGTCAGTGACAGAATTGATTTCACTGGAATTTAAATGAACTCTTAGGCCTTTACACTGTAAAGCTTTTTGCAGAAGCAGTGCTTGGAACCTGAAGACAAAACCACCACTTGATTCACCAAATTTCACTTAAAGAAGTGAATTTTTTTCCTGTGAGTTAGTGTGAGCTTATTGGTTCTGTGGAAGCAAAAGGATAAACATCGTAAGTTTTTCTTTAAAAAATTAACAGTACTTGTCATGGCAAAGACATGTACAAAGAAGTAGAAGCCAAAATATGATTTCAGTGTGTTAAGACTGCGTTTAAAAAGTAAGTACATAGACAATGATCAAATCTGTGTCGATTCCAACATGTACGGTCCAAGCCACCAAAAGAAGAGGGTTAAAACCTGAAGTCTGACCACAAACATAATTCCAGGTTTCAGTTTTCCAAAGTCCACGACTGGTATTTGAGAGTGCAGCTCCTCACTTGGTTTCCATGATTTCCACTTACTTACGTCCAGTGCACAAAAAACAACGCAATTCCTTTGACAGGAGTTACAACAGGAGTCTCGACCAGGGCAATGAATCCCATGATGCTGGTTATCATCCCACTGTATTTTGGTCCTTCTCTTCACACGTGGTTTTCTATACACTCGGGATGAAAGCACGGTTTGTCGTGTGAAGTGTACTGTAGGTCCAACAGAGAGGTAAGTAAATAGCCATTGCCAGGATCATTATCTGAGAACAGGACCTTGCAGCATAAGAGCGTAAATAAAAAAAGCTGAAATAAATAATTGTGACTATCAGATGAAGGAATTCAAGGGTCTGTCTCTCCTCCTGCAGTACCCGTCCGTACCTGGGGATTAATTCTCAGTTCTGTCCTGGTGAATCAGCACCGTTAATAGCGAGGATTTCTATAATCTGCAAACTTACTAGTGGCGGCCGTGCGATTCAGGAGGGGTGTATGTGCAGCTGGTGTGAGGTGAAGTCCATCCGTCTGACAAGGAACTACTGCGCCTCGGCGCTCCACGATCCCACGGCCACAAACCAGGCGCTTTTCGTCCAGGGCAGCCAGGTGGTACTCACAAAAATCGATCAGCGATGCCACTTGCTCATGAAGCGGGAGGGACTTGAATTTTTTCTGAGCCAGGCAGAAGAAAGCTTCGACAAAGGCTTGCAAACACATTCCTGCAAGGAAAAGGTGTTTACAGGAGATTCATAGCACAGTGTTCTCTAGCAAACGACATTCTTTAAAGGTAATAACATCTCTCGGTTCTTTTGGCAGGAAGGCCAAATGTGTATGTGCTGGGTGTGGGCGCGTACAATCGTGTTAGTTAACACCTTCTAATTTAAACAGCAGCCATCGAGAACGCTCACTAAGAAAATAAATCTTCTGTCCCTCAAAGACCAAGAGACAAGGTTTGATTTGCACGTAATAGGCAGGAGCTGATAGAGTGTTTCAGGACAGGGTCGGTGCAGGCTGGGTTACCGACTGGTGATGCTCTCTGTCCCCGAGGCTATTTCTGGTTTGGCAGACATCAGCCTGACCAGCAGCCCGGCATCCAGAGGCAAACTGGTACAGCAGCAACTAATTTTAAGATATTGGACAATTAAATTGATGTAATACCAGCCTTGATTTCTGCTGCCTCAAATATTAAGTTGAAACCAATTCAGAGACACAGTAACATATTGAGCTGCAAGAAAAACAATCCACCTGGTGAGAAAAACAAGTTTATAACAGAATTGGGTCATTTAAACTTTGTATCTTTAGAGATGGACCTAAACCAAAAGTTCAAATGTAGAACTACTGAAACAGTACGTCGCTTCAGGCTGTAGCACTGTAAAGATAACCCCATTACCAAGTCTCACCGTATTGCAGCAGCGAGTTTATTTGCAGTGCTGCTTCCCTGCTGCAGACCGTGCCAGGCACCACCCCGCAGCCTTCCTCCTGAAGGCAGAGGGGCCGCTTTTCAGCCATACCCAGAAACTCTACAATAGTTTTGTTTCAACTGAATGAAAACAAACAGTTGGACTGTGAAAAGTGGTGCAGTGCCAAAAAATTTCTCTGCTATAATAAAACTCTCTGCTGTGCCCCTTCACAAACAGCAGTGCCCTGCCGAAGGCCCACGCTGCAGTACAGACTCTTCGGGCGTTGTTTGATCCCATCTTACTAATAACACATTACCGCAGCCAGTGGAAAAAGGGGCTGCATATTAACACTAATTATTGTATTTAAAACCTTGAAGTAATACCTACTTTAATTCTTAATTAACAAGCCAGACTGCAATTGGTTTTGCAGAATGCCAGCAACAAGGAACAGTTACAGCCACTCTGTGCTTTAACTGGCTCTCCCAGTTTGAACATACACTTAAGAAGATTATTTTAGGATGAGAGACTGAAAGGTTTGGGTTTTTTAACTTAATGTTGGCTTATTGATGCTGCAGGAAAGGCACCTTTTCAAAATATTACAATTACATTCTGAAGTATAATTTCTTTCTCTCAACGAAGGCTGCAGCTGGGGTCGCTTGCAGTCTTGGCTGTAACACAGCTTGCAGAGGAATCGTGGAGTTATCTGAAAGCAGCAGCTGCCAGCTCAGTAAGTTATTTTATCAGTCACGGTGAGCTGCAGGCAGGGACAGCACCGCCGGTCGCACACGCGCTTCCTCCCCCTAAGTGACACTCCTCACCTGAAGCACTTAACGAAAAAAGTTAGAAGCCGCCGTTTTACAACAGCAGCAATAGTCAGTGTATTGGTTACAGCTGGATGTGGGCCAAACACGAAGCCAACAGAAATGGCTGGGTGTTTTAACACCTAGAACACATCTGGTTCATGGAGACGTTCAACAAATCTCTTAATTTCTGAAAGCCTGAAGATTCACTTGAGTTTCTATTATTGTTGCTAGTGAAATTCTATCAGCTAACCACATAAATGACTTATACCCACACTGAAATGCTAAACGCAAATACTCTGATTATACATACCTGTGAAACTAAGGTGACCCGGACCTACCTAACGCAGTACGGGAGTTCATGCACAATAAACCATACTATCTCCTCTGCGCTACACTTTCATTTTCTCCCTTCTAATCTTAGGTCTGGGTTTATTCTTTCTATCAGCCACGTGAACAGTCGATTTTACTTACTCTCCTTTTGCCTTATCTTATCTGACTTCATATACAGACTCTCCAGGACATTATGGGATACCTATGTTCACACAAGACAAAATAATACTTATCTATTTCATATAAATATAAGCTTCATTAACATTTCTGAAGCATGTTTTAATACTAAAAAAAAGGTTATATACAAATAATTTTACTGCTGTCATACCTGACTACACTTCCACAAATTATTACGTGTATCGCTGATTCTTGATGTTGATGCAGGAAGGAACTATGGATGTATTTTAGGGGGGTGGGATAACACAATACAAAAGTCAGTCTCAGCTTCGAGACTTTTGATTCTTCTGCTACTTTAGCATTAAAAAAAGAAAGATGCAGGAGTGTATACTTTGATGTCCATGTTCAGCTTCTTATATAAAAATATATTTTGAACCCATTTCTGGGAAGATGCCAGCTTCCAGCTCTGTGACCAGCATGCTAGTTTATACCAGCAGCAGCAAGGTGGATTTCTTTATCCCACACTGATTTAAATGGAACCTTGACAATCCTCCTCGATGGCCCCAAGGAGCAGCGGCATAAAACCTTCCAGAATACTCCAGCTGCCGTTTCCCTGCTATAAAGGGCTCCAAAAAATGTCGTCAGGAACATTTTGTTCTTGTTGAAATGGGAATATTAGCACAACTGAAATTATTCAACATTTTAAAAAAGCTATGCGAAAGTTGCCAAATTTATGGACTCAACTTCATACAGAAATGTAATAGCAATTTTAGAAATTAAGTTATATACTAAATGGTGTATTTAGGCCATTAATATAACAAGAAAATAATCCCTGGACTCTGCTATTTGATAGATTACTGTCTCAGATCTAAAAATGTGACCAGAGCAGATGGGGAGGTAATTCGGCTGTTTGACCCAGCTCCTGTACGAACAAACAACGTACAGCCCCGGCTGCTCGTATCAAAACAGCACTGCTACTCCTCCTTAACAAGAGCCTGTTTAATAGCTGAGCACTGAGCAAGTTTGGGCAGAAACTTATTGTCCGTCCCTCACCCACCACAAAGGCAATGAAAAGGAAACAAGGGAGTGTAGTGTTGGGTGGGGAGGGGTGCTCTGGGAAAGGAAAAGCAACACAGGTAGTTTTGTTTGGCCCCAAAGTAACCTTTTGGGGGAACACAAATCAAAAAGAGAAGTTAAGCGTATTTATTTGTAGCTCCTGCATAGCTTTTGGGTTGGTTGGTTTTTGCTGGACCATGTAAGCTACTCTAATACGGACACACCTTCTCACACTGAATTAAGTTGAAGGTCCACTGAGAACGGTTTTCAACGCTTCTCTGCAAACAGCAACAAGTCTTACAAATGCAAAATTGCAAGCATAAAAAGGGGCTTGCAGAAGACTTGTTCCAGTAAATAGATTGAAAACTAAGAGTGACCTATTCTGTAGATAAAGTGCTACAGAGCTAACAGAAGAATCTGTTGTATGTGTACATGCCTCAGGTGTACATGTCTTGTTCCCATTTTTTTAATTGAATGTTTGAGGTGTGCTTGAGCTACCAAAACTGAAAAACACCAAACCAACAAACAAAAAAACCTCCCAACACCCTAACTTCCATGGTCTTCAAATACAACATAGTGTTACCTGATTCTTTGTGGTCGATTCCCATGCTGTTCCACCTTCTTGTGATATCAATATATAAGATATCTACAGAAGCCATTGAAAAATTGCTGTTACTCAGTTTGCAGTTTCTGTTCAAAATAGACAAAATAAAGAAGAAATTCTGATTACACGCTAACTTCCAGGCTAGGAAAAATTCTGCAAAGGCAACTGAGAGAGCATTGGGAGAAATGTTTACCCATGTCATAGGTACACACCCACTGTAACATACTTCGTCTGATAAAACACACAGAGCAGAGAGCAAACCAACCAGTGTTTATTCCCTGTACGCATCTGAAATGGCACAGGCCCTGAACTTCTCACGTGCAGAACATCTCCCGCGCGTACCTGGTCCTGCTGAGGTCACGCCAGTGGTGCCCGGGGGCAGGAGCGGCCCCCGCGCAGGCACACACTGAA
>NW_009601139.1:2482-45213 GCF_000690535.1 Cariama cristata | reverse complement strand
GGAGGAAACCCTGAATATTTCAATTAAAAATATGACTTGACTGTTACAGCTTTCTCCCAGGCTATTATTGGTAGTACTCTTTCTGAGGCCGTAACAGAATGGCATTAATTGGTACATTGTGAAACCCAACACAAATCTGCACAGACTATCCACATGAGGCAGAGTTTGCAGAGAGAAATACTTTTTTATTTGACTGACTGATCCTGTTTGAAAAGGGTCGGAGGAAAGCTTTCAGGCACAGAATTACTTCTTCATGCCTGAACACCAAACGGATTTACCCTGTGCGCTACTGAATGCTGCATGGAAAACAGCAGCATCTCTGGACGCATGTCGGGCATTTGGTGATAAGCACGTGTAGGAGACGTGACACTTGTGTGGTCTGAGCCTGCGGTGTGGTGTCGATCAGTACACGAGAACTACCCATCTGTCCAGGATTTCCAGATGTCTGGCAGCCTGGCTGGAACTAATGCACATGCCAAAGAGCTGGCCAAAATTTCTAGCCAGAAAAGAAAAAACAAAACAAAACAAAATCTACAAAACCACCCCCAAAACCTGGATAATTGAAAAGAATCTTACTCTTCAGTAGCCTAAGCAGAGCTCTCTTAAAACAGAGAGTTAAGGTCTGGCCTACATAGTCCCAAAAAATCTTAGGCAGCACCCAAGCAAGGACTAGAGCCACGCTGGGTTTTTCCCTTTTAGTTATTTTTTAGAATGAGGAAATTATTGAAGGGGAACAGATTTTGATTAGCCAAAATTTGAGTGGACAGTCTCTGCAACCACTTGCCCCCACACACACGCGCACGCACCCACCCACAAAATCACACTTGTGTACCATTTTAGTCTTGAAAAGTGATACAGCACACACCTCAGAAACACGACCTTATGTCTGAAATGAGTAGTAATGACAGCATTTCAGAAAAGGGCCATATAGCTGGTATAGAGCCTCTGGGAAAAAATAAACAAAATCTTTGCCAACATTAAAAAGTTCAATTTAACTTGCATTAAGAAACTGCAAACGCTATTGCATTGAGATATGGCAATTTATTTCACTATTCTTAAAAGAAAACGTTGGCATTTATTCTGTGTTCCTCTGACAACTGCCAAATTAAGGCTGGACTAAACAATAGAAAATACAGAACTGGAAACAATCCTGTACTGGTCTGTGGATAGAGCAGATGCCTTCAGTCATTTTCTAGATATCATAATTTGTATAAATTGAATTGTTTATATTCATTCCTGAATGCTAAATGCACCTGCATAGAAACAGGATCTGTATTTTAAGAGTGCATCTGCTGCTGCTGCTGCTTATTTCTTTTGTCATCGTCAATGAAAAGCAGAAAATGAGATATTTGTACCATGACTAGAACAGATATCTCCATAAAAAAACAATGAAAAAAAACCCTCGCAAATAAAAAGTATGTGAAAAAATAAATTGAGTTCCTTGCCATTGCGAGTTGCAATTTCACAATGCAAATCCTCAGCGCACAACGCATCAGGAACTGGCATTTGGAAATCCTTTCCTGGGGCAGACGGCTGTGCCCCGCAGCCAACGGAATCAGATCAAGTGACCCAATTTCGGTTGTCACGTTCTCACAGCGGTATTCCTACCGTTTACTAGGCACACGCCATGTTAACTAAGACCGCCAACAGTATCTCCCAAAGCATCACTGATCTGCTGTAGAACAAAGACCCAGGTTCCCACTAGATACAGTTTCGTAGGTCAGGTATTTTGGGAGCCTGGAATGATAAAAATACATGTATTTTATTAAAAAAAAAAATGCGGTGGTTCAATGGAACTTATGGGGAAAAGTTTCTTTAGAAGGCATTACCAAGGCATTACTACAGGCTAAAAGCGTACCACTGTTAGGGCCTGCTTTTATTCAACAAAGCTTAAGATACGCCCAGGGACAGCAGGGCTACCCCACAGGATCGGGGGCTTCTGACTCCTTGACTATGCTTTAAGCAATTCCTAAAGAAACCTTCACCTTAAGAAGAAACCTTTACTAACCTTATAAACGTTCGGAAAGCTGTTGGCCCCAACTTTGTCGTCCCTTTGACACCAAGAAAGCGGATAAACAACGCAGCCACTCTGTCCACAAGTCGCAGATAGTTAAACTGCTTGGCGTACTTGGGGAACACTTGCTTGAGGCAAAGGGAGGGGAGCCCAGGCTCCGCGCCCTTGGTGGCATCCTGATCCGCTCGCTCTGCCCGGCTCGCCTCCAACAGCTCTTCCTTTGCTCTTGACACAGGTTCCAAAGTCTGACACCTGGAGCACATAAAATAATTGTGTCTCACATTAACCTTATTCTTACAAGAGTCAATATTCTGCCTTTCTGAGTTTGTTTTATTTTTTTAATTATAAAACATTATTTTATGAGATCTTTACAATCATTAAAAAATCAAGAACAAATACTAAGGTTCCCTAAGGCAGAAATCATGTTATAGGAGGTAAAAGAATAACAAGCAGACCATTCTCTGATGCCACAAATAACCTTTTGACAAGTACAATTGATAAAGAGATGCCCCACCATGACCAGGTTAATTGTGAGAGCTACCGTTAACTTGTAACTCCCCTTGAAATGACTGGGAGCTGGGCACAATCACATCATTTTTCTGTAAGTTCTGAAATTTTGTTTTATACTAAACCTCTCCTTTATCAAAATCTTGGGTTTACCGCCCCAAGAAGGTAAGAGTGGGTGCCTGGTCACCGCAACGCCACACGGTCACCCTGAGCCCTGCGGTTCCGGGTACACAGCCCTTGGGCTATTGTGTCCTAGGAAGAGGTCAGCAATTTTCTACACAGGCATTAAATTACAACAAATTCTAGCTGTGTGCCTTCTGGGCACTGCCCAAGCTCTAGAAACAGATGGAAAACATTGCCAGCTTTCAGAAATTCAGGGGGATGGCTACCAAATTATATAACTGAGTGTTTTTTCAAAAAGATCGGTAATTTTATGACAATTATGACAATTTAAGACGTTACATTTTCCACATGACTCTTCAGCGTTTTCTGAACCCTGTAAATTTATTTCATCTAAAACATTCCAAAGCTGAAACACTGACAAGATATGCCTGCATGATTCCCTTACAATGCTTCAAAAATATTTATAGGGCATTCATTGATAAAGACATTTTAGTTTATCTTTAATAACAGAAAGCCCAGATGGACATCCAACTGCATTGCTCCTTTCTGCATCCCTGAACCAGGAATAATGTTTTTCTCTCATCACCTTTCTTCACATTTTTTAAAATTTTTTCCCCTTCCCCTCTTACTTTTCCTTGTCCTAACCAGTATTGCTCCTTAGATCACTTGAAAAAGCAAAGGGAACAACAGGATCTCAAAAAAATTGGGCCCCACCAAGTTATTTTTTTCTAAAATGGCATAAGATTTTTTTTTTTTGTAGTCCACATAGTCAAACATTAGAAGCCATACATTTCAACCTTCCCCGCTCATGACACAGGCATGGTTGTTCTCCATGCAGATTCCTTGTGATGGTGCAGAACATCCGTACTCCTTTCAAAAGCTCTGTACAGCCGCACAAAAGGCAACAGGCTAACTTCTTCCCCAGAGACAAGGAACCACTCGGTAATACCAACGTGCAGCTACTGTCAGCATCAAACAAATGTAGGTATGGAGAAAAAAGATGAGTTTCATGGAACTTCATGGAACATTTAATGGGAAGAGTTTAGAGACTGTAATAATCTAAGACTAAACTTATTTTTCGATAATGATTAGAAGCCTTTACCTTCCCTGATAAGTAAGACACAAAAAGTACAGTAAGATACATTTGCAAAGAAGACATTCTGACAGTACACTAAGAAGCAATATGGTTCACATAAATGCATCCTGGCACTATTCAGAAGACAATTGCTGGGCAATCCCATTATTTTTTTCTCCAAATCCACTGTGCATGCTGTCAAAATAGATTATTTCATCTTCATTGTCATTGCCAAATTCCCTAAATAAAGATGATCGAGATAATGGTGTTCTGAAATAAATGTTACATGTTTATTCAGTGTGACATATTTTTACTTTTTTTTCCCTGCATTTGGCATATCTAGATAAAATTAAAAATTGCCATTCTCGTAAGTTCAGAAAGTCTGGTAGCTAATGGTAATTACCTGGCACACACTAAGCATACGCAGGTTTTCATTTGCTTTCCAGTCATTTCTCTAAGCACCCATCATCAAGAATAATTCACACCAGATACTAAAAAAAATAGCGCTTATACTACATTGATCTTTTGTGTTCCTGAGCAGATTTAGTGTCCTTCAGAAGTTCTGTTCCAGCAGAGGATAACAATCAACACAGTTATTACCCACCCACAGCACTGTAAAAGTTCAGTCAAATCTACAGTAAATCTGTGCCTTCCGCCTTCGATTGCAAAAGGCAGCAGATTTCCTTAGCCCTCGTGCAGCCGTCCTGTAGTCACTCATCCATAACAAATATCCCCATGGGATTTGCAGACTCTCTTTTCTACTACATTTCCCTGAAAGACATTAATCTGTTGCCACACTGTGTCCCCTTTTAGTACAGAATATTTCAAAGTTATACTTTTAACTTCTAGGGAGAGGTATGTTGAGAATAGGCATATGGCAACTATAAGACAAAGGGGAATTGCACAAAAGATGTTTTAATTGGCATGATCTAAATTGCGATAGCTTGTTTCTAAACGGCATTTTTGGGGCCAAGTTTTCAACCCTGCTTGAATCTGGGCTCTGAACTCCTTCACCCCTCCAGACGTCACCTGCAAATGGCAGGAGCTCACCCTCCGCTGCAGCACCTGCCCAAACTGCGACCACAGATGCGACCGCTCCATGCGGAACCGAGGCTGGAAACTTCTCCCCGCACCAAATGCCAGCTCCAAGTTTATTCAGATGAACTTTGAATGTTAGCAGATGATGCTACGGTTCTTTGTAAAAAGCATCCGTATTCAGCCTCTTTTGGTGTTTAAGTGCTCATAACTGCCAAGCCACCCGCTGCTCGGATGGGACTGTCACGGCGATTCACAAAGCATCTGCTCTTCTAAGACCATTGTCACAAAATTTAAAAATAATGATACCTCTTTTGTATCCACACATATTCACTGATGTTGAATATCTATAAATGTGATCATTTTTGAGATAAAAGACTCTAAAAAGTCTTTTAAAAATAAATACAAATCTTAGGTAGTGCTCCGCTAATGTTCCTCTTGCTGCAGATAGCAAAGTAGAAAAATAATGTTATTTTTGTCATTAGTTAAGTAAAGCTTAAAGTAACAAATTATTAGTTTTGTTCTTTCTCATGTAAGACTGGATGGTGGTTTCACTGCCATAGAGTACCCTCTGGCTGCCAAGAGAGCAACAGTACATACAGCCAAGAAACAACAAGCATGCAGGCTTCTATTTTTAATCTTAAAAGGTCTGTTCATTAATTTAAAAATTCAAATCTTCAGCCAGTTGAACTAGACCTTCACCAAATGTGAAACATTGTACTCAGCAGGAGAGATGGTTGTGTTGTTTATAGCATAACTCTCGTTTTAATGACGCCTGGAAGCCCCAAACCCTTTCTCATTCTAAATTCAAGAGTGTTTTGGACTATACATTATTCATTCATCATTAATGTTTTCAGTTAAAAAAATATAAAGCTTTACTTTAAAAGACGCAAGCAGAGCTGAGGAAATTTCATTAGATTTCATTTTGAACGAAAAATGCTGAAGAGACTGTTAAAAGGGATCAGCTTCAGAGAAATTAATTATCGTCCCAGCGCCGCTCGGTGCCTGTGCTGCCCGGCTGCAGCGGGAGGCTGGAGCATCGTCCATCCACTCGACATGACGGAGACAGAGGTCTGACTCGTGGAACAACGTCTCTCAGCATCGTCCTCATCTGCAAAGCTAGACTTCCCTCACAAATCCGCACCTCTTTTCTGCTGGTTACAGTCCCTGGAACTTCTGAGGAGGTACAGTAGTTTGAAAGAAGTTTTTTTCAGTCTTTCATTTTTCAATCCCCATCCTCAAAAGAAATGTGAAATGGTCATGAAGAGAACACCCAAACCACAATCGTAAACAAATACTCTGGACAGATTATTGCTGGGAGCCACAGGAGACTCCGTCTCCCTGATTGAGGGGGAATGGACACAGTCAAATTATTGAATGGGACTATGTTTGGTTTGCATTAGTGTCATAGAAAGTTGCGTTCGTAGGAAAAAAAAAAAAACAAAACACAAAACGGTGTTATGGTCAAAGAAAAAAATATTGTTCAATGTAATAAAGCAGAGGCTCTAAACTGCCACCTCAAATTTCCTTCTTCCTCTCCTTTCTATGGAGAAAAGCCCACAGCTGCCTTTGAAGTCATGGATAAAAACTCAAAACCAGCATCCCATTTCAAACTTCCACTGAAATAGCTCTTAAAAATGTATTTCTTATTAGAAAAGAATTTTTAAAATAAAGCCAGCTTTTTTTGTATGCTACTGTATGTCTCATTCCTTTCCACTTATACATTAGGAAAGTCTATAAAATATTTAAATCGGCACAAGAAAACTTAATTCTAATCTTTATTGCCAAATCTTGTACTTCCATTGAGTAAAAAAAGAGAATATACTTCTTAATTTCCTTTTACAGGTTATTGCTTTTATGAAGTTTAATGATTTGTTTTCTTTTTTGTATGCTACTGTATGTCTCATTCCTTTCCACTTATACATTAGGAAAGTCTATAAAATATTTAAATCGGCACAAGAAAACTTAATTCTAATCTTTATTGCCAAATCTTGTACTTCCATTGAGTAAAAAAAGAGAATATACTTCTTAATTTCCTTTTACAGGTTATTGCTTTTATGAAGTTTAATGATTTGTTTTCATTCTTTAGCTCCTCCCCCCCCCCCAGGATTTTCCTTAAGTTTCTTTTTCAAATACACTACAGCTTAATTAATTCGATCATATAATTTGGATTAAAATGAAAGTAGTATTTTGCACTTTTATTAAAAGGAAGGCTTTCCGAAACAAACCTGCACAAGAGCTTGTCCGTACCTGTAAAACTGAACTGATACATAGGCTTGCCTATTCTGCACGCTCACCTTAACCACCAGCGGTTACACTGACTATATTCAGAGTATGGTTCTCCACTGCCACCACAGACACTACTTCAATAAAAGTTTATTTTCTGTAGATCTATTCAACACACTTGTATGAGACCTCATTGCGATGAGGTGCAACACGACTAATTAAAAAAACTGCCTCGCTAGGTATATTGCAGCCAGACTCGGTATCTATAAAACCGGAATTTTACTCTGATCTGCACATTTTTGCAAGGAGACAGTGCACAACATATTTTTTGCCCTGGCGCTAGATAAATTACACTTGCTCGCAATGCACCATTACATTTTCTTCTACGTTTCGCTGCCATCTGCCATCGCCACGCCATAAGGGTGAGGCGGATGGCATAACTCCCCAAGGGTCCTGCAATCAAAGACCAGGAGAAGCACTGGCAGTACAGCTACCAAAAGCAGAAATACAGCTCCAAGTCCAGCAACGAGGAAAACGTAAGGGGGATTTTCACCTCCACTTCTACCTCTAACTCATCAGTTAACTGGAAAAATCTAGAAGTACACATTTTTGTAATATTACCTGTCAGATTCAAAGTGTGGCTGAAAAGTCCTATGCATTATTTACCATCCAGTTTGTTCTTACTCCAGAAAGCGACTTCCAAGCAACTTCTCATATACTGTCCCCTCCACGGCTTCACCTCGGGAGCCTGGGTACAGCCCCCGGGGTTGTCATGCTTGGCCCCAGCTGCCCTGAAAACCCTGCAAAACGTCTGTGGCCAAGTGCTGCAGTGGAGCTGTGGGGAAGGGATCAGAAACTCCAAAACGCTGAAAGAAATCTCCAGAAAGAGAATCTTGCCCAGGTGCCCTCCATCAGCTCTTTTCTCATGGGATTTCCAACAGGCAAGGGGAGGAGAAGAAAGCTGAGCCCCATGCTTTAAAGCTGCTCCTTAGAATTAATTGTTGAGTGACACAGCTGAGTCAGGCTAAATGAAGGAAAGGTCACATATAAGGTAATGCTTCTGTTGCCACACAGAATAAAAGCAAGGCTTAATTTACATCCTAATGTCTGACCTCAATACATTAATTTCTCTAATTCTGCAGCTCATGACAGATCTCTCTTTAGAAACGATCAACTGTGGAAAAAATATTAACTATATCTTTAAAAAATAATTTCAATTTTAATAAAGCTTACGGAAACGACATCTAAGACTACTTATCTTTTATACATGATTACTAATTTATTAATGTTTCCTCCATCTATGTTTTATCACTTTCATTCTTTATGCAAATACAAGTTGCTAAGGGACAAACAAATTTGCAACTACTAATTAGGGGCTTCAAAATTCACAGCATTTTGTATACTTGTATATAAAATTTAGCTGTCAAGTTCAGAGTAAAATTGGTAAGAACTGCAATATTAATATTTCTAAGAATGCTCACTTGATATATTTAACATGTAGGGCATTGCTGGAAGTATAAATTAAGCAATTTTGGTATCAACTGACAACTGCTTACCTAATAAAAGAAAATATTATGTTCTGGATTCTGAAGCTATAATTATTCCCTCAGCTGAGCCTCTATTCTCAAAGCAAGGACTATGTTAACATAGTTAAAAGCAGAGAATATTTTGCATGACAAATCTATCTATCCACCCATTTATCACCACAGTATATAGACCTCCCAAGAAAGAGATACCTGTTTGTTACTGGAGTGTGCAGGTATGAAATACGTTTGTGTGCACATTCACAGAAATAAATCATTTAGGAAAGTAAGTCAAAGGCAGAGCAGTGGCTCTGCATTATCAACCATTCATCAATTTTCTTCTAGGAACTAACGCCATTACTGTTACTAACACGCAGAGACTTCCAGCACCCGCAGTCTGGGAGAGCAGGAAGGTTCATCGTTTGCCTGCACGTTGTGAATAACCAGCATCTTTTGTTTTGTACCAGCCGCTCGCGAGTTTCATTGGAAGAAACCGAATATTCATCTCTTCGCCCTCTGGCAAAATAAAAACATCAATGGCACTAGCATTCACCCCTTTCAAAATAACAATACAGTCGCACAAAGATCAAAGTATTAAAAGAATATTAAACCCCACAGAGTAAGAGATTCTTGAAGTTATGCTAGAAACATTATTGCTCTTACATATAGTTTATTCGATGCTTTGAGAATGCTTTGAGGCAGTCAAAGCAACCACAGTAAAGAGTCTGTATTTCAAAGAGCAGAATCAATCACATTAAGAATAAGGATTGATAATCACCATGTTGTTGGCAGACAACTAACTTCACATCATACAAAATACATTTTGAAAATGCAGCAGCTGTCCTGTGTCCTGGGAGCAGAAAGTGCTGAAAGCAGTTAGAATTTCCATCGCTAAGAAAAAAGAACCCATATCTCAGTTAGAGAATTAAAGCAATTAAATCACCTCACTTCAATTTTAACCTTTTCGTGAGCGTGACTGTGTCTAACTTTGCCTGCACCTTCAAGGCCGAGCATCGCATTCGCTCTGGAAGGGTGGAAGAAGTGGAGCACGCTAAGTTTGTTTGGGAGAGCTGGCAAACCATTTTAGGTGAATCCAAGGATAGATTAAAAACGTACTCCATAGCCTCGCCATTTGCTTAACAAAACCAAAATAATTTATCAGATTCTTGAAAAAGTTCAATCGAAGCCCCTGCAGTCTGTCATCAACAAGCAGAGCAGCTCTCCATACCACATCTGCTAGTTGCAGGCTTTCCGCTTTCTGTCCCACGAGTGTGATTTGTTTACCACGTATCGTACTCCCAGCTCCACAGACATCAGTCCCCTTTCCGAGAAGGATGGTTCGCTGCCTCTTCAGACCGGGTGGATTTATTATAAAAATAAACGCTTCTCATTAAAGATTAAATAGCTTTTGAAGGAAAACAGAAGACTCTGAAAGTTTGCCGCCTTAACACATTAACAAGTGTTTCCGAGATGTAGAACCTTAGTGTGGATCCTGACTTGCTCCACACCAAGGACACAAAGTGATGGATGAGAACATTACTGACATTTTCATATCATAAACAGAGAAGACCAGAGCCTCCACTTCAAACTCGCAACCTAAGACAAGCTAACGGTGCTGTCCCACACATTTTTGTCTAGGAAGAAATGCAGTTTGTATTTGGAAACATGTCCGATAGCCACACAAGCAATGATATACTGGCCGCAGTTATCAACAAGCATTACTCCAGGATTAACACTTCCTTTTCAAAGGAGTTGTACAGAGCCTTTCCTGTCTGGATTGTGCATCGATCAGAGGAATTTCTAAGAGGAGACAGCGCAGAGGCACACTGTGCTCAACCTCCCACTTTTAGCCTACACAAATTGGTCAGTTCTGTTCACTCCTAGATGACCACATTCAAGATGCTGTTGTCTACTTTATATGGGGATCACTACAGAAAAAACAGCTTCCAATATTCCATAATATAAAAACTTTCAGATTCCATTAAAAAAAAATAAAAAATCAAATCACAGTATAGGCACCAGCTAACATCGTTGCAGTCATCCATAAAATACCAGAGCATAAGGAACAAGCGAGATTTACATCCCACCCTTGACCACACAGCCATAGAAGGATTTCAGAAGACGACCTAGTCAGAGAAACCACCGTTTCCAAGAAACCTGAGAAGCCCAAAAGTCGAGTCACTCAGTTATTTGGAGAATTCTCCATAGTTTGGATCTTATCTGCTCTGATTAATAAGTGAGCATTTCTTCCACTATCCTTGGAAAAATGTATTCTCTTAGATGATTTAGGTGCTTGCAATCCTAGTATCTTCCAGATCAGAAAGGGCTTAATTTTAGTGTGTTTTAAAAAGAAACATTATGAAGAGTTTAGGTTTTCAACAAGGCTATTACACAAATCAGAAGTCAGAAAGGCTGTATTAATTCCCTTGTATTTCAAACTAAAGCTCATCCAATAAACCATTTCAAACCTGATCTCCAACACTGTAAGTGTTCACCAGTGATACTGTGATTAAATCTAGTTTAATTAAACTCCTACCTTACCGGGTGATGACAGGAATCAGTACAGCAGCACACCAGAGAGAGAAGAGACATCCTTTAGAGATACGAAGCACATACTGCATGCCTGGGATGAACGTGCAACTGGATATAACAGTTGTACTTGAGCTCTGGTTCTATTTCTATAGCACTCCCCAGTACATAGCTTAAATCATTAAAGTGAAGAAACGCATTTCAGGAGTCTCAGGTGTAATGTGCTGAAATAAAAATAATTATTTTCTAATTATTAATTGATATTCTTTATTTCTAACTTTCTCTTTTTAAGAATAATGGTAATATCAGTCTGCATTAGCTAAAGATTTATTACTTTTAATGTAACAGAAGCAGTCAATGCTTATGCTATTACCTGTCATCTATTTGAGTGTTGCAGAAAATATGCCATTACTATAATGCAATAATGGATAAGCAATGCAAAACCTGCATCAAAAGACTTTGTTCCACTGTAGAACAAAGATCATTAAATATGGTCCCCAATACTTTATTTTTTGTGGAGGTAGCTTTTATTATTCCTAGTAGATTTATTTGTGTTCACTATTTGCTTTTAAGGTACTTATGTACCTCATTATTTCTCCAGAGTTTTCTTTGTTTCTTCAGAAAAGAGTGCCTTAAAATAGTAATACAGGATGCTGCAAAGGCAAACCAGTTGTAAAGCCTGATAATACACCGAAACCAACATTAAATTAGACCCCCAAGTGTCTTACAGTAGAACAGAAAAAAAAACCCTAAACCCCATGGTATTTCTTCCCATGTAGAAATTATTCTTAGAAAGCAGTCATGATTATGGCTAGGGTAGAAAAGGAGATTTACCCTGTCATCCAATAGAGTAGAAAGCAGCAGTGCAACTGTATTTTATCAGCAGTAATCCTCCCATTAAAGCAGGTGAATTCTACATACACAAAATAACACTACTGGTGATTACACTGCTGTTAAAGGCATGTGGCTTGATGCTTTCATTTTCTGGCAACCGGGTGCTAAGCAGTTCTATTGCGTTCTCATTTTTACAGAGGCTAGAGACCAATTATTACTTAAAAATAAGCCAATCATCTCTCCTGCTAAAAGATGACTAGCAGCAGAAGTTAAATTATAGAGAACATCACTGCCCCCAATACATTAATTTCTGTCACTGTAAAAATTTACAGCAGATATAATCTCTTTGAAGGGGGATCAAGTCGTAGAAAGTACGAGCCTAGTTTTAAATAGAATTTTAATTTTAATGAAAGCTTCAGGGAATGATGTTTATGCTGCTTATCTATCATACCTGGTGATTAAGTTAATTTATACTTAATGGAAGAGGATATTTCTAATCCCCAGACAGGCTCAACATCTGTCTGTGACTATGTTTTTGGAAGCCTTAAGCTGCTTGTGATTGATGTAATAAAACCAGGATCCTGCAGAACTGACACCTGAAGGATATCTGTAAGAGGCAAAATGTTATTTTTCTGCTCAATGCCTGTGCTTAAGTCAAGCCAAAATCCCAAGCACTTAATTTTGCTGTCCCTTAAAAACCTGCTTTGCGCTCCCTCGCCATTATTACATGAGTATAAACAGGGGAATAAGCAAACAGTTCTCAGATATGGTTATGATCTAATACTCATTATGTGCAGTATCTGAAAACACATACCTTTCTGATGGCCTGAAGCTAACAAGAATAATAAAGCTTCTGCAAAAAAATCTGGGAAATAATCTCAATTTTTCCTTCGCTTCTCATTCCATGTCTATTTCAGACCAAATGCTTGCAAAATAAACGCTTGCATTTACCCTATAGTTACAACAACAACAAAGTCTTGAAAAGTAAACATCTTGCCAGGAAAAGATACCATTTTCAACTTTGTCCCAACAAATCACAGTATTCCTGTAGAAGGAAAGAAAACAAACAAAAACTGGTATTTCCAGCTGTCATGTATATCCACTTTAATTTTGAAGTGATGCTCTTCCAGAGGAAAGCAGCTACCAAAGATTACCGCAAAGCAGTCTACCAATACTATCACACACTGGAAAAATCTATGGAAGTTCAAAGCAACACAGAATGGAGGGAGGAAGATATAGAAAATGAATGAAAGTCAAGTAGCAAAAGAAAAACAAAACACCAAAACTGCAGTTTTGAGTGCTTCATCTAAACGCATTTCTGACAAGGGGTAAGAGAGTGCCCACAGCTGCCCAAATAAGTCTCCCTGGAACAAGCAGCCTTTACACGTTAACCAGGAATTCCGGGAACATGTTAAAGGAGTGCAGTGTTATTTAAACCCCAATACTGTATCAAGTGTCTTGTAAGAATATGACATGCATTGCTGTAATTTCCTCAGACCTAAAACCCTGGCACAGTCTAGTCATGGAATTAATCTAAGGAACAATTTCCAGTTAAGTGTCCATGTGTAAAAGTCTAGTTAACAGGAAATTCTCGTATTTTCCTATTCTATCAGGTTTTATCTCAGGGAATCTCTATCTTACTCATGTCTCCCCATCTTCCGCTTCTGTGGTCCCTTAGGTTGATTTTGCTTCTCCCTCCTCCTGGTTCTCCTCTAAGGACTGTCACACAGCTTATACTTTACAGGACATAATTGTTCAGAAACTACCAAGTTTCTAATCCCTCTGGTTTTGGGAAGGAAAAAGACCCTACATCACATTTTGATATCCCACTTCAGAGGTTATTTGGGTAAAGAAAAACCTAGGGACTCTTTATTTTATTTTAAAGGATGAAAAAGAACTAAGATCTGAGCAACTTCAGTTGAAAAAAATTAATGACTGCATGCAAAAATCAGCAAAATTCAATTTGCAATGAAAACCAGGGTGCTTTCTATCTCCCTTCCAAGTATCTTAACAGGTTTACTCAAAACCTTTTAAAAGAAAGAGGGCTTTTTCAAAACAAAGAAATGCTTCAGACTGAAAAGAATATCATAACCTCATTCAAAAAA
Source organism: Cariama cristata (assembly GCF_000690535.1). NCBI lineage: Eukaryota > Metazoa > Chordata > Aves > Cariamiformes > Cariamidae > Cariama > Cariama cristata. Next base: position 31,242 of record NW_009601139.1, on the reverse strand, counting down.
TATAGTCTCATTTTTTAATATTTAGAAATATCTAAAAATCATGCAGAAAAAAATTGCTTCCATTAAAATTCCAATTAATGTTAGGATTGAGCCGACTTTTTTCAGCTCTTTCCCCAAATCATGCATCCAAGTTAGCTGAGACACACTTCACAGTCACTGAAAAGTACTGTCTGTTACTTCAGCCTGCCATAAAAAAAGAATGGAGTGTATTTTGTTCAAACAGCACCAAACTTGGGCTTCCATGTTACAGCACAGTGAATGAATGGTTTGCTTTAAATGAAAATACAGAAATGAATTGTCTTATTTCTTACAACAACATGGGGTAATTAGATCATTAAATCTGCTCTATAATTCACCGCTGTGCCAAGACTGACAACTATCTGCCATGAGTATTCCCATTCTTCACCTGTCACCTAAATACACTGCAAATAAATAATTCTTAGAAGGCATTTTCAAGTAAGAACTTTCTACTGATATTCAGGGATACAATCCATGCACATGCATTCATTTATTCCATGTTACCGTTACCTTAAGTACAACACTGCTAGGTGGCCCAGGAGCCCAACTCCACAGAAATTGTTTATTTCTTTTATTAGTAAGGTGATGTACCTTAGTATGCCCTTGGCTGATCGATTTGTTATAACATCTTCTAGGTTGCATGAAATCTTATTTTTTTAAATCAATTCGTTCGTGGGTTGTGCCATTCCTGAGAGAACATAAAGTACATACTGCAACTCAGCAGTTACATGAAGAACTTAAAGATACAACTGGAGAAACCAAGTCAAAGTATTAAAGGCTCACCCCACAGATTTCATGCAATCAGAACTACCGCAGTTGGTTGTAGTTTTAGGTACACATAACATACAGATTGTAAAGATGGCACAGAGACAGGTAAGAAATAAGACATTTTTATACTATATACAAATATACACATAGGCATGCTGTATATACAGACATATATACACAAATACACACTATATACCCTACAATTTATAGTAAATACTTGTACACATATTTTATGAAAACTATCTGGTAGGAAGGAAAGGTTACAGAAAATTAGAAGTTACTGGAGTTCACATTATAGACCAACTGGAAAAATAAATTTAAAAGCAGAGTTGCTTCTGCGCAGCACAAAGATACATTCAAGAAGGTAAAAGGGAAAAAATGTCAAATTAATCAAACATATATCCTTAATTTCAGACAAGGCAATTAAGGTAATATTCTGAAAATCAAATTTTATTCAAGAAGTATTTAACAGCAGGTTAATAATGGAAATTGTGCCACATACAAAAGCCATGAAAAAGCTATATACTGAAGAGTGCAGCTGAATCACTACTCCTGCAGTAAGTCAAGATACCACCCAAAAACTAGATTATGTTAGCAAGCTACAGTGTAAGCAGAGGTGAAGATTATTTTGCTGATAGCAGAAACTCAGCTCAAATGATTAGCATATTGAAGTGACAGGAAAAAAACAATTTGCACTCAAGCTTAACTACTAATCACGTTCCCTGTATGAACGTGCAAATTCAGTGAACCCACTTGGACAGACAAGGCACGCAGATGTTGCCTCTGCCCCATACTTGAAGACAGAGAGAAAAAAAAAGTGTTTTTAACTTCAAACTACAACAGCTTTCTGGTACTGAAAACTAAAGCGGAAATTATAGCAAATCCAAAGAAGATGTAGTACTATCTCTTAAAAATTGACTTTAAAAAAATTAAGCAGTTTCCTTAATAAAGAAAACAACTGCTCATTTTCCTCCCCTTCTTTGCATTAGACAGGCTGCGCTAATGCAGTCTAGCAGAGGAAGAGAGGAGATGGCATTTGTAGAATATGTACAAAAGACAGATTATAAACTCATTTGAGGAACAGATTAGATTTCAATTAAATCAGTTTTATAAGCAGAAAGTTACTTCCTTACGTGGAGTGTTGCTCAACCAGATGTTTTCCAGTCAGAGAGCACACTAAGCCGTGTTCTCCTCTGCCCTGGTACTCTCTTCAGTGCATTCACTAGGCAACAAATACATTTGTTTAGTTTTTACTACAGGACTGTTATTCAACTTAAGAGTTAGTCCAGATTAACACTCTTTGACAAAGTGTATTGGACTTTCAGAGCTGGATGGATGCCTAGATCACCTAGGCAGAAAAGCCCAAACCAACCTGAGCCAAGTACTGAAAATTAGTTGGAAATTAAGCCCTTGTTCAACACAAAAGCACTAACCCTTTTCAGGCTGAAGAGATGTCATCCTTGAAGGCTACATACGAGAAGCCTTGAATAGTGGAAACAACATCTAAGAACACCAAGGACTTCTCCACTATATTATTGTTGCTAGCCAGTTTACCTCTGAGGTAAAAGGAAAAGGTGAATGGCCTTAACAGCTACAGTAATTTCACTCTCTCAAAGGTACAGAGAGCTAGCTCCACAAAACACTTAAGTATGCACTTAATTACTTGATGAATAAGATCAAAATTGCTATTTGTTTTATATCCTATCCAATGTAACCTGAGCAAATTTCTGGCTATGCTTAATCTGAATTTTCACTGGTTTCAGCTGAAGCTTGCCATCAGCAATGGCTGGATACAGCAAACATCTGCATGCAACAAAGCTCCCAGGGATGCTTTGAAGTATTGCTGAGTTGATGTTTTAAAAAAAAAAAGAAATTACAACCACAACTAAAACAAAACACCACAAAAGAAGCTTACTTTGTCAGAATTCAGTCAAAGCAGGAGCACACACCAAAGGAGCTCCATCACCTGTGCCATCAGTTACAGAATGAGGCTTGAAGAGCTGCCAAGCCCCACAGGACCTGGCTCTCAGGCTTTTTAATACAGCTCAGAGAAGTCAATGGGACAACTCTTGCCCCAGCCATTACTGCTCGTTATGAGGGATGCAAAATACAGCGTGCCTTAAGCCAGATTCTATTACCATTAAGATTCACTTATAATCTCTAATCAAATAACTGAATTCAAAGATGTATTTAGACACACTGCCTCCACGTCCATTTTTATGCCATTTGGAAGGAGACTAAGCAGCCACTCCACTTTATTCCTGACCTCCCTCCTTTTTGGGCAAACCTTGAAGATTACAGCAACTTTTGTGGCTGCACTACAAAGACTAGAGGAAAGTGACATATTCTGATAAAACCTTCCTTTTCTCTGTATTTTATCACAAAGGTTTTCATTTAAGAATCATTTTAAGAGTCAAAAAAAGGCAAAAAGACTTCTTAATGATCAACTTAAAATGTAATACTGCATGAATATCTAAGAGATGTAATTGCTATAGCATGTTTTGATATATTAGAATGTTTGGAAAGTTCAGATTTTATGGAAACACTCTTGACAGGTCACATTCCTCAGTTTATTTCCAATCCTTCCTCTATTGTTCACTAGAAATTTTGGAGAGCAAACAGAAAAAAAGAGATGTCAACAAAAATGTAATTAGATTAGCTGCATCTCAAAACATTGCGATTCAAGCCTAATTGGACAAACTAGTCTCCGTTCACAATTTGATAACATAAAACCAGTCTTTGGTTCACACCGGAGCTAGGGGCACTGCAGCACACCAATTACTGCAGAAGTGTACTACTGTTTTGGACCAATTAATTTCACAGTGCTGAAAATGAAACCTTTTAAAATTCTGCAACCCATATCAATTCTTGTCCATTAAATTTTTTAGATGAACTGGGCCTGTCATCAGCTTGCTTGCTTAGTACTTTCTAAGCATTTCCAGCTGTCCCTCAATACGGGTTCATTTCAAAAGACTCAAAATAAGACTGAATTCACTCTCTATGTGGAAGTTAAAATACAGTCTTTATATTCAAGACATTACTACTTAGAATACAATATATGAGCAAACACAGACCAACTTGCAAAACTGGACTATGAATAACAGCACTTTTTGCAGTGATGAAAGTTAAAATGGGAATAATCGTAAATTAATCTGTTGTCAAGCATGAGTTTATTTAGTGCTGTGTTTGTGTGCATTCCAATGATGTTCCGTAAGTTCTCCGTTTTATTAGCAAAGGACTGTAAAAATGAGAAGAAAGATGAAAACACCACCATCAAAGAATGACATTGAGAAAAACCCTTTTTAAAATCCTAATACCCTGAATATTCAAATAGCACACCATGCAACAAGTTACAATATTGTATAGAAAATGCAATTACTCTAGGCACTCTGTATGGGAGAAAGTAAAAGATAAAGAGATCACTAATGACAATCAGGTTGGCAAAATGTGAAGAATGTTTTGCAAACCTTAGTAACCACCAGAGATACTACTGAAGAGTGTAGAATTGGACCTAGAGTCTTCCAGAAAGAAATCTGAAGTTTTTCTGTAATATTTTTATATAACAATACATAAACTGACCTCAATATACTACTAAGCATAATAACAGGCCATATCCTGAACACTAATAATTTAGAAAGACTGGCAATGCATGGGAGAAGCAAAGCATCATCCTCTTTTCACAGAATGAAAATGGTAGCAGAAGGAAAATGTTTTGTCTAAAGGTCACTGAATAAACTGGCTGAATCAGGAACAGAAATTGCATCTTTTATGTCCTAGTCCAGAGTTATTTTCACAAAACCAACTTTCTCTGTAATGGTTTGATAGAGAAAAACATTGAAGTGAATTACTGAACTCCTACTGTGTCTATACTAGGGATATGGTTTTAGCTATTTTTGAAGAAACATCATTATTGCTCATGTATTTACAGTTTTAGTCAATTAAAACATTTCCGATTACGTGTGAAACAGAGTCACTTATCAACTAAAAGATCTGACCTTCTTTCTATCAGCAGATTTTATTTTCTTTTCTGTTAGGACTGCTGCCACCGCAGCACATTCAAACCATTTGCCACTGTTCTGCACTCAGTATTGTATTTTCTGTTGTTGTAGTAAACACTCTTGTGGCGCTTTCCTCTGAGTGGTTCTTAAAACCAACGCAGAACTATTCTGTGACTCAAGCACTACCAGATCCTTCCCTTCACGGAGGGATGTCTCACACTGTAGTTCACAGAATTTCCAACAGGGCCTGTCCTAATCAATAGAAGAAAGGTTAAAAGTTCTTAAGGATGAAGCAGATAAATAATTGGAAAAGCAGGAGCAAAGATCAAAGCACCTGTAATACTTGCTTCACAAAACTGAACACAGTAGTTGAGGCTAGCTACTTCTTGAGCAGGATGAGAAATAGCAGTAGAAATAAATACTCTCCAACTACAGAAAAACAAAGTTAATGTTTCGCTAATCTGAACTGAAGTAACATTCACAAACATCACACTTAAAAGTCTCCCTCACATGTCTAACTCATCAAAAGCCGCACAGGCTAATGTAACAGACAAGAATTGATACTGAAGTTGGCAGCTTGCCTGATGAAGGAATAAACCAGAAAGCCCTCTAGGAAAAAGAAAGGGTCTAATTCAATGTGCTTTCAAAGGGCTTTGGCAGAATGATCCTGAATATGAATGCTGGGTCATTTTGACTGATGGAGAAAAAAATTGTGTCAGCCTCCAAAATGAACCAGAGTAGAAAGATCAATCTCAAGAAAGCCACACATATGAGTTTATACACTCTCAGGCAGAAATAAAGCTTGGAATGAAGAGGTGGTGCTTGAGAAGCATTTGAATAGCTGAAAACCTGACCAGACTTCCAAGTGATAGCAAAGGAATACAGGAATCAAGCTAAAGCTCTAGCAGTCAGCTCATGAAGTCAATTAGCAAATGGAAAACGAAATACTGAGACTACCATAGCTAGGTTTATTACGTGCTTATTTTTATAAGCACTAAACTCACCCCATATAATGCAAAAGGGACTGACAACCCTGAGTAATGAATCCCTGTGGAACATAATACAGTTACTCACAGAAGCGGAAACGAAGATACATTACAAGAAGACTGCAGAACAGTCATTACTTTCTGATCAGGGAGAGCTGCAATACTAGTATATTCTCCCCTTCAGTCTCTCCATGTTTGTGCACTGAGATTCTGACCCTCTTAAACCACCCGTCACACAATCATAACCTCAGAGTACGTATAGTGAGATAAACACAGTAATCAATGGCAAGAATGATTTTATCATCATCAAAATCTAGGATAATCACACTCTCGAGACATCTTTGAACAGTGTATTTTCATATTTCCATTAAACATGACACAAACATCAGGGCAGGTTATGAAACTGAATAAAAAATATCTGGAAAATACATGGAATACAACTGCACAGCTGACTTCCTGACTTTTTTTTTCCATCTTTAAGGAAGTACAAAATTGCTCCTCAATATCAAGAAATTAAGAATAGCATTTGGATTTGGAAAATGTCTTTGAAACATACAAAAAAGAAACATTACCGAAAGGAGGGTTTAAGTAAAGACTCACATTTCTCTTGCAGTTTAGTAGACAAGGTTAGATCGGTTAGACTCACCCATCGGTCACTAGGACAGTAGGAGACATCTCCTAAAGAAGCTGCTACTTTAATATAAATTACATTTCATATGGAAAGTACGTAAGTAGAATGTCCAGAAATTAATTCATGTTTTTATTTAATACAGATCACATATCCTCCTCCTAGAAACTATTAATTTTGTTCTATATCAGAAAAAGAAATCATTTAAAGGGAGAAAGATGTGTAATCCACACAGTAGACAAAATGAACCATCTTGTTTCGTGCAAGAAAAGAGTAAGATTTTTTGTGTAGTACATGTTACAAAACCTTGACTGGAATTTCTTCCTAACTATGGAACACTTAGAAATTAAGTCAAGCTGACATAGATTAATATTTTCAGGGTGCTCTCTGAACAGAGTGACATTAGCCAGTGTTTGCATGCTGATCTTGCAAAAATTTGAGACACACCACATTGGGCTTCCTCCTGCTCAGAAAATTAGTTAATCATATTTGACATTTGCTAGAGCCACAGAATCCAGAGAAGAGAATCGTACCTGACGTTTTAAAAAGAAGAAAAAAAGAATCAGAACATCACAAATAAATTTCAAGGCTGAATTCAAACAGAAAAGCACTAAAGCAGTACGTACAGAGAATAGCACCCAAAAAAACATAAACTAGCAATGAAAGAGCAATACCACAATAGGTAATAAAACAAAAGCACTCACTTTTGTGTGTACAATGAATTGATTGTTTTAGTAACAGCCATAGATTAAATTACATTTCATTTCCAAAGTGTTTCAATTCTTTCTTCTGTCAATGGCTATTTCAGTGCTGAATAAAAGTCATTCTATTACTTAGGGGGCTGCACCTTCATCATCTCTAGCAAGTAAAAAGCAGATTTTATTCCATGAGCAACTCATATTTCTAAAGACATGCATGTCATAATACTATGCTTTCTTTGTCAAAAGAATAAAATGCTTATTTTTGGCCTTGAAATAAGTAAGAAACTAGGCATGTAAATGCAAGAGAACATACAGGAAAATGGAATAAACAACAGCAACAAAAATATAAAGAAGTCTCTTCTTACCACTGGATTAATTAGCATTAATAAACTAGGCCATAAATATTTTTGACAGGACAGGAAAGCAGGTCATTAGCATTGATGAGATGATATAAATGATCTTCCTAAGACATTTAGAGCAGACCCGCTCCAAATGATACTCATAGCTTGCAAATATACCACCAGTCAAATAGTTTACATCTAACATCCAGTGGGAAAATATACAGTATTTGCATACAAGACTGAGACTCCTTTTTGCTCCTCAAATCTAATGCAATTTTAAGAAGAATAAATTGCTAATAATTAAACAAACACTGAAACTAAAACCTTTTACTACTATAAAAATTGAAAATTAGGCACAAAAAAATAGAATTTTGCAAAGCCTTTTAAAATAGATTTTCTGTTGGAGGCACAACATAAACAATGATTTGCATCAGTGATTATCTTAATTAAACTGCTGTTTACATAAGTAACGTTGATTTACTTTAAGTGTTGTTTGGTGTCATTAGACCATTCATTTAATTGTGCAGATTTCCTTTAGCTGAAGTCTTCCCCCACCTTCAGGAGGCTGTGAACAGCACCTCTGTGGCAAGAAGTAAATCCAGAGAAAATTTAATACCATACAAGCTTTATACAAGTTTCCTTCTACAGTCATTATGGAGCACAGTTCAGCCCCTTACCCTATAGGAGCATGTGACCAGGATTTCACTCTTCAAGTTGGGTGTAGCCAAGCTTTCTGACCATGTTGTCTATTACAGACCTGGATGAAAATGCATACTGTGATCCTATGAAGGGACATGCGCCACCCCTGCTATACATCATGCTTTGAATATGTTAAGTAAAAAGAAACTACATTCTCTCCCTTTCTTTTTCTTTTTTTACGTTAGATTTCTCACTCAAGGAAAGCTCCCTCCTAATAATACAGTGAACACCTGGCTAATCTGGTCTTCACTAGATCATAAACTCAAGTCGAAAGAGGTACCATTGCTGAGAAACTGTAAGCTGAAAAAAACACCACGATAATTCTGAAATTAGCAGTGACAGATGTTCAGAACAGAAATCAAGATTACTGGCCATCACTACCCTCTGAATTTACTCTGTAGTAATGCTAGAAGGCGGCAAGCTTTGTTTGACAACATTTAACAGATTTACAGATGAGTTTAAAATTCCATCTTTCCAAGAAAACAGCTCAGCCACAAATGATTGTGTTTGTTCCAGCATGTCATCAGCCTGGATGATGGCAATGATCTACTCAAGCCTTAAAATCCATGGGAGCAGTACTGCCACACAAACAAATGCAAAGAGTTAGTACCTTCCATATGATTTTATTAAATGTTTTAATTTCTTAATTATGAGTGAAACTTGAGTTCCAAATTGAGGATGCCTAAGGAAAATAGGACTAATCTAAGAACCAAAGCTAGGGCAAAAAAGGCTCTACATTTTGGCTCCTCCAAAATTCCACTAGAAGGAAAAAAAAAAAAAGAAATCAGAAACCCTCTGTTTATAACCATGCATTTTTAGCTGATTATTTTTTTTTGAGAAAAGCAAAAAAGTAAAACAAAACACACAGCATGCAGTTGATTAGCTGCTGCCTTTAATTTCAGAAAGGGCTACCCAGGCCCTACTTGGTCAGGCAGAGCCAGACACCACTCACCCTCTGGGTTACCGAATGGCTTGAGAACACTCTAACAAAGTAACCCGCAGAGTTGCTTTCAGATTCTCCTCTTGAGAGGCTCTGAGCCGTTGACATAGATCTTCACCCTGCAGAGCAGTACATGACTCCAAATCTCTCTATTAATAGTTACTTGGAAACTCTGCTGTCATCGGACTTTGGCTACAATTGTGCTAATGTAGAGGATTCTGAAGGAGCAAGGAAATTAATACAGGAAAGCAGGACTTTTATAGGGATACCTACTGCCTTCAGGATCTTGACATGCAGAACAGGTGTTCTGCGTACAAGGTATATGGGAGCTGTCCAGCAGGGATTCCATAATGTCAGCGAAAAGCAGGTGCTGTGCCGTACCCACCCTGCTCATCCCTCCCAAAGCCTCACATGTGCCTGTGTCACTTTTTATTCTGTTTTAATTCCTTATGCTCTTTGCATCACAGAGTAACAAAAAGCCTTCCCTCATCTCTACAAAAGAAGATATTTCCTCTAGCAACAAAAAAAAAAACAAAAAACCTTTGCATGAATTTAAAGTTTCTGTTTAAACATGTTACATGCACAAAATATTAACCACAGACCTCAGCACTTAAATGGCCAGGACAAATTCTTAAAACTAAGAAAAGACTGGTCATACTGCGGAACAGCCACTAAGTATATTTACATACATTCATCTGAACTAGTATCACTGCAGATTTTCAACGACTAATTATTGGCAGTGGCAGGATAATTACTAGTGACTGGTGCATGTAAAGACTGGAACTCTTGGAAAAATTAAGAGACATGTATGGCATGATAAACTGATAAAATTATAACTTTTATTTCAATATTATAAGAAACATGAAAGGAAGGAGGGAAAAATAATCAAAACTCCATAAAGATGAGGAAAAATTAAACTAAAAAAATTTCTGAGCTATTAATCTTTCCTGATAATGAAGTGTTTCAGGATGACTTCTAAAACTCACTTTCATTTACATGCTTCATTTGTTTTAATCTGCGAGATAATTAGAGGAAAATCAAATCCACCTCCACAGCAGAATATTTACCTGAGATGCAGCTCGGACTTCTCAGTATTTCCTCTGTGTGTTCAAACTCAGTGTTATATATATATATTGTCAAGAGTTTACTTAGATTAATGTCCATTACTTAATTAGCATCAAAACTAGAGTCCACAATGTTTGCTGCTGGTTAGCTGTCAGAACAGGAATTCTTTCAGAATTTTTTTCAGAAGTATTACAATGGACAGGTAAACTACTGTCCAGCTTTCAATCTCCAGTCAACTATTTAGTTATTATCTTTGTCCTGCAAACAGAGGAATGATGCCATTTCTCTACAGTTACAGGTAGGAGTGTTTGGAGAGGGAAAGTGAGAGCCCATGTTAGAACTGGTTGAAATGCACTGAAACAAGTGAGAGGCAGGACACGAAGCAAAAGCACTGCAAAATCTTTGGTAGGGAACACAAGGCAAAAGCAACTAGTGCTCAGTTCCTCTCTCAAATGCTTCTACTTTGCTGTAAATCTCCACAGGTGATCAGAATGAGGTCCTTTACTTGAAGCTCACATTAAGATCGTGTCTGTCTTAAGAAGTTCCACGTACCATCCCCATTTCAATAAAAAGTACTTGGAAGCAGAAGGGGTAAACCTCAGCTGAAGGGGCGGGCAGCTGTCGCACATGAGTTCCTGTATATCCACACAAAAAGTCATCAGAATATTGCCCTTTGCAGCAAGAAACAGGATTAACTTACGGTGAAGACACGTACACATTCATCAACAAGATGCTCTGTTAACTAGATTATCCTGAAAAAAGAGCTGCAGCGCTGCTAAATTCTTTCTGTGAAGAGCCAATGGTTTATCTCATCACTGACTAATCCTGTTACAAATTATTTAGTACTCAAAATGTGTCAGAGAAGAATCCTCAGTTGAATGAGCGTTCCATACACATGGGTGTTCTCCAGGAATTTATTTGTAATTATCATTTGCCTTTTACCCATATCTAATATGTAGTTAATGAATGCCTGACATAACTTCAGGATAAAAAAAAAAAAGACAGGACTAGTTATGTAATTACAGGTTACAAAATTATCTTTTTTCAGCTCCATGCACTAAAGTAATCTTAAGGGTGAAGGTTGAGTACCGGCAACACACAGTATAGGTTGCTTTGCAAGACATTCAGTATACTGACCACAGCAACCTCAATGTGTGGCACCGCCTCTCAAAGAACAGTTTCATCTTATAATACTATTACAGTAATACAGAACTTGTAAGAATTATCAGTCGTGTCTTGTTCATGGGATTCTGTCTACAAAAGGACAGCAAATTTGCACTGGAAATTATTATAGAACATGAATAACATATTTAAGGTCACCACTAAGTGCCCAGAGAAGAACAAAATCGATACTCTAGGGACAAAAATCTTCCTTTCAAGTCTCCAAAGAACTGCTTAAAACAAGGTGTTTCATCAAAAACGAAGATGTCACTTCTCTCAGCCTGATCCTATCACAAGCATTTCTGTGCAAGCTGCTTGAGGCAGTTCCTCTCATTTCTAGATCATAGATTTAACTATGTTTATTATCACAGATCAAGGAAGCAATTTCCAAATACAATATTCATACTCTTCAGCTCCAATGAGGCAATTCATTCAGAGTAATTTGTGACTTTCAAGCAAATTAATACACAAATTTACAACTCATGACTGTTTTGAATAAAAAAAAGAGGTCTCAAGTAAAAGTACAAATAAATAAATCTGAGTTACTAAATTGTTTGCACCAGTTCTGAATCAAAGGTAAGATATTCCAGGGGAACTGATAAAGCCTGATTTACTACCAGTTTGCAGACCTTTTCAGTTCCTTGAGCTGGAGCACTCGCATGGCTCCTTCCACACTTCCACCATTCCTGCAAGAACGCAGCACGTGAAGCAGTCAGCGCTGAGCTATGAGACTACCATTTGGTGGACTTGCTGCTACTAAACAGAAAGTACAACAAATTGGTTTTCCCCCTCATCTTCCCCTGGCAGATCCACAAATCTGAATATTCTTTTTGTACCACACCACCAATTAATATCCTACAAGCTTTTTTGAAAGAGTTAACACTGTGGATGCAAAAGGAGTCACACAGACAGTTGGGAACTCATTGTCCTGGATAAACTAACATAATTGGGAAAAAATATTTCACTTTTATAATTATTGCAAGGCAGTGATGCAAAAAACAAAGTAAGTCAACACACTTACTGGATATCTTTTCTCTTTTTTTTCTGAGGATCCACTAGACGAAGAGTGTCTCTAATAACAGCTACTTTCACTTCTTCATCAACAGGGCTTGGGACATTTTCAAATACTCCAGGAGAAAGCTTTAAATTACAAAGGGATACAATTATTCAGTATAGAACTGAGGATTATTTATTCCACAGTTGCTCAAACTTCATGGATGTCATATATGTCTTAAATACACAATGATAGATTACAAAATACTTCTTACAGGATACACAAATACCTTAACATTTTCAGTATGATATTACAACAGTTTTAGGCAAGTTTCTCTAGTAATTTGAAATATTAAAAAAAAAGACTGTTGCCAATGTTACCATTTTATATTATGTATACAAACACAAAAAAAATTATTAGCAACCCCCTAAACACAATTAAGTCAACTGCAGGGTATGTTGAATAAATGTATTTATGACAAAGATGATGGAGAGCTTTCACAATTCCAGTAAGTCATATTTCTAGTGTACAAGATTAGCAATGATTTCAAAGTAGAAAATTACAGAGAACCTTGGAGTTTTCATATTAGCAGACAGCTTTCATCTATCAAACAAGGAACAAAGACCAGAAAACCAAGCCTAAACAATTTCATTCCAATATCACTATCACGTTGAGAGGGCTTACCTCTTGCTCATGTTCTATTCTCATGCTGGGGTTTGCATTTACTTCTAGTAACATGGGCTTCAAGTTTTTCATCAGGAGAATGTCAAATCCTAAAATCTGTGCATAACAAGCAATCTGTTACTTCAGTTCTACTCACACTCTTCTAGAAAATGCAGTGGTCATCCATATGTTAACATTCAGGAGGAAGAAACATTTGAGGGGCAAAAGAAAAATAACTGAAAAACACAGTATATTGCTGGATAATTACTGAAACCATTTGCCTTCGATACTAATGGCTATTTTCACATTACCCCCATCTCTAAATACTACACCTGCCAACACGAAATCTTAGCACCTATGACAAGCAAGTCTTAAAATTGCCATCATCGTAACTGCCTTAGGAAGCTGCAAAGCTTCATAGTTACAACATCTAGAAGATGGAGACTGGAGTGAATACTGCTACTAACGATTGATACCCATTGAAAATTCTCCATATATGTTTATGGCTAGTAGTAACACAGGTCAGGAGACTGAGATTTGTACGGTAAAACTTGGGTGAGGAGAACCTAAGCTCTGAGCTCACACAATGCTACTCAGTGTATGCATGACACCCAACCAGTGATCAGCAACATAACTAAAGCAAGCTTTTAGAAAAGGAATTAAACATCCAGAAAATTAATCTGTGACAGAAATAACTGCATTCCTGGCAGAAATTCCAACCTACCTGGAAGCAAGTTGGCCCAGGCTTTCCTGCTGGTATGTCAGACTGATAGTAAACTTTCAGTTCTGGTGTCAGTGCAATAATTGTTTTAATCACCAGTGAAATTATATCTGACCACAGCTTTTTCACATCAGCTCCTCTGGAAGACAGCCTGCACAGAATGCTTGAAAAAGTCCTCTTGCTGCCAGTGTTCACGTTGTCAGAATGGATGAAATTGCCGCTATGGATATTTAGTGAATAGTTGGTTAAGTGCATAAAAACCTGGTGCAAATTTTTTAGAGTGGGTTCTTGATAGGGCTTTGTACAAAATCTAGAAAGTCCATCTTTGGCTATATAAATCTCTAAGGGTTCTAAAGATTTCAGTAAGACATAAAGACGAATATCAAATTTCAGTTTGTCAACAAGCAGTGGTTTGCAAATATATTCCTGGACCACAGCTGGCCGGTTCTGGATGCTTCCCGTCAGTCTGATGTCACTTGGGTCTTTAATGAGGTAGATTCCATCCCCCTGGCACCCTCCATCAGGTTTTACAATAAAAGTGGGCTTCCAGGATGGATCACTGTCTTTCATCATACGAACCTAGAAGGAAAAGAATTACACTGAAAGACACGGGGCGGGGGCGGGGGGGACGGGAAGAAGGGCTTACACTACGAAAGCCAACGAACCGCATTCATAAACAAAAATAAATAAAAATAACGTGATCACATCACTATAGTAGTAAACACCGTGCAAAAAAGGTAGAAGATAAACAGTGCTGACAAGCACAAAGACAAACAAAAAGCATGAGTAGGGAATTACTAGTACAGATAAAAGGTTGTTTTATTTAACAAGCTGTTGTATAAATGATTTCAGGAACTACCTTTTAATGTTATGTACCAGTTTACAGAATGAAATGCTCTATATCTCCCAAGATCCATTTTATTAGTCACTAATGTATCTGAAACTGCAAAGCTAAACTTTCGTGCTGCATTCTGAACAACTACTGACAAAAATAATCATTAACCTAAGGAAAGGCACCTTATTTATTAAGATATGAACGCAGATGAACAGTACTGAAAGAAGGGAAGATAAAGTAAAAAATTGGCACTGATAATACCTTTTTTCATCACTGAATATTTTTCACAATCAGATAGCCAGTGTTAGTAAAACTAGGGAATATTGAGCCATGTACAGATATTAAGCAAATACCACAAATTTAGTGAACAAAGCCTACAGTTTATTCCTCAGTTGCTACCTACCACCATTCCTCAAAATGACGGGGTTTCTAAATTATACCAGAATTCCCTCAGGCCTGATGTGCAATTACTACCTTCCTATCCAATGCAAGATAAAGAAAATTCTATCATGATTTCAACAACTCTTCTCCGTGGCTTTGATCTGTATTTGGAAGATCTGTTCATAGCACATGACAATTCAGATGCTTTCTTTAGATGTACCTAGTGTGAAATCAGGAAAGGGAAGAAAGTTGATGGAGAGTTTGATGGTGCCTCATACCAAATCAAAACCTTTGGATAAATCTACAAAGCACTCCATGCCTGACCCGTCGTTTCCTCAAGCTGCTGCACACGTTCAGTCTGTGGCCAGACGT
Organism: Cariama cristata; assembly: GCF_000690535.1. Taxonomy (NCBI): domain Eukaryota; kingdom Metazoa; phylum Chordata; class Aves; order Cariamiformes; family Cariamidae; genus Cariama; species Cariama cristata. The sequence continues at coordinate 15,971 of NW_009601139.1, read as the reverse complement.
CCACCACTGCTGCGCTGGCTCAGCGTGAAACAGTGCGCTCTGGCGTACGAGCTCACAAACGGCCGACACCAACATCTATGCAGCATAATCAATTTTAATATGCAAAAATGCTCAGAAAAGTCACTACACAAGACACATTTCACTTCTTTCACAGAGAGCTGCTTCCAGTTTGCAGATTTCTTAAAAGGTTATGACAAATGTCTTTCTTTACTGCTAACAGTAAATCAATAGAATCATTCTGGAAAACACTTTTTCCAAGAGACACACACTGACAATTGAACTTACTACGTATGGGGTGATGGAAAATGCCCCCACCAGAAAGGAAATAGCAGGTAAGAAATTTTGACACCTACTAACATTCTGTGTATAAAGATCATCAAGACACAGAAACAAGAAAAGAAAAAAAAGGGGAAAAAAAAAAAAAGGAAAGGTTAGCAAACCAGTACCTTTCGGTACCAGTTTCTTTCCATTATTTGTAGTGTCTTGCCATGAAAGATCTCTGTTTGTTGAAGTCAACTTCAATACTTTGCAAGAATGTCGCTGGAGGACTGTATGACCTGTTTCTGTGTTGTTTACAGCAGCACAGACCTCAATATTCGGGTATCCAGTTCTCTTGCTGCTTTGCAGATACCCATGAGTACAGTACAAGCCATTATACCCATATCTTGGGGTTTTTTCCACAGTGTGCCCTAGATTCTTGGGGCATATAAGGGAAATGGCTTACCACAAATAGAAATCATGGTAACCTAACTGTCCTACAGAATCTCAGATGTGGTCTTAGTAAGACGAAACACAAGAGTAAATTACAGAGAACTATAGGGTCATAGAGAGGTGTCTGCATCCTCACACAGAAAGTGAGAATAATAAAAATTAAAAAAAAGTTCTGAAACTCAGATCTAGATCCAAATGTCGCAAATTCAAAAGGCACTTGAATCTGAACTTTTTGCTCAATCCCACTGCCATGTCTACATACTGACATCAGCAGCTTGATTGCTGGGGCATAAACAGGGCTTGGCACTATAACAGACAACAGCCTTTTATAGCAGCTAGCTTCTTGGAAGCAACAATAAATATCTTCGGAGTTTTTGGTTTTAACAAACTAATAGGAGTTATATAAAGAAGCAAAAATTTTAAAAAAATTTTTAAAAAAGGAAATGCCCATTTTTCTTTCCTAAAGAATCAGTTATTTTAACTGTGAGAAAATTAGATAATCCCACCTGGAACAGATTGTTAACAGTTGGCAGTCCAAAACTTTATTATTGCAATAAGGTTTTTTTGGCCTTTGAACATGTTATACCGATACATTCATTTAGCAGGGAATGTTTGGAGGCTAATGTCATTCCCCACTGGATACAGTGAGCCAGAATTAAACACGGCACCAATAACTAACCGCTGGATTCAAATCTGCACTTTTGTAAACAGCATATATTCACTCAAAACTCTCTCAAAAAAGAAAAAAAAAACACCACAGTATCGCTAGGGAATCTTTTTACACCAAATAAAAGAGCAATTACACCATCTAAATTGCCTACAAAGCTCACATTCTCAAGAAGCAAACCTAAACTTTGCAAGCTTCAACGCATTTTATTTGAGGACAAAAAAAAAAACAAATCAGGAAAACAGTAACTAGGTCATTGTAAGGGCCTGACTCATCTGCTGAATATCAGATCTTTCATGTTACATGCATATCTCCCACTGCCTAAATAAATTTTAGCTTATTTATTACTTGTATAGCAAAAGTAAAAACTGCAGAGATTTGGATGCCTCAATTAGTGCAAGTGAAATTGAGACAGAAAGAGAGGAAGTCAGGAAGGATTTAGAGTTATCCTAGATGAATTTTTAAAACTATTCATAAAATCTGGCACATTTTACAACATGTAGCAAGGAAGGAATATGAGTATGTTTAAGTCAGTGAGTTAACATGTCTCAGCCATCGGAAGCATAGGAAGAAAAAAGCAGCTACCAGAGGTACAGGCTGACTGAAGACCCATCTGCCGTCCCTCCAAACCCCGTCAGCACCAGTGGTGCTCACGCTATCGAAGTTGTTTGGTGAGTGAGAACGTAGTGATCCAACTGGCACATACCAGCAACAAAAAGAAAACCCAGGGGAAGTGGTGTTAAGTGGCAACTGGTTTGGAGGTCAAGGACTGAGCAAGCAGTGGAAAATGAACTGCTGCGTTACCCTCTCGGGCAGCCCTTCAAGTTCATGGCAAACCAATAGGACTCCAGTGAGAAAGCCTCCGTAGCTCCCCCAGCTCTGTCGCTGTTCTCTGCGTGTGGATAAAAGTCCTTACCGGGGTAAATACAGCAGCACTGCATTCACAAATACTTAGGAGGAAAGAAATTGTTACAGCACAAATTGTAATTTATCAAAATGCAACTATAAAATCCAGGTTGCAATGAATAGATACTGAAGGACTGTAGCTTATGAAACTCCTCACAGCACTGGCACAGGGAGCCTTAACAAAGAATGCAGCTAAAGAAAACGCTGGATGCAGGTTAACACTTTTATCAGCTACTCATGGGATTCGGAAGAATAAAGCACTATAAATCTCTTCTTTTCAAAACAGAGGGATGTCACAGTACAGATCACTTTTCCTGCATTCACACGTTGTACATCACCAGACCTGCAGCTGCTATTCTTTCCATTCAGCCACACACGTGCCAAATGAAGTCGGTGATGTGGTTTTACACAGGCCTGCAGCTCACCAGCCACAACTGGAGATTGACTTTAAGAAGCCTGAAGTTACAAGGTAAGTAAGGGGGGAAAAAAAAAAAAAAAAAAAAAAAAAAAAAAAAATCAACTGCCATCATCAGCCCTGGCGCTGCAGAACGAAAGAGAAAAAATTAGCACACAGGAAAAGGCTGAGCACCGGTCAGATCATAGACTCATTATGGTTGGAAGAGACCTCAACGATCATCAAGTCCAACCGTATACCTGACGCCACCATGTCCACTAAACCATGTCTTGAAGCACCACATCCAAACGTTTTTTGAACACCTCCAGGGACGATGACTCCACCACCTCCCTGGGGAGCCCGTTCCAATGCTTAACAACTCGAACAGTGAAGAAGTTCTTTCTAATGTCGAGCCTGAGATCATCGTGATTTTCGGACAGCATTAGGCTGCTGACCCACATGAGAGGTGCAGCTCTGCTAGCGGCAACTTTCCCAAGGCCTGAAGGACTTCTGCCTCCATCCTGTCCAGTTACTTATGCCACTCAGAATCACACTGCTAAAAGTCTTCCTACTAACTACAGCAGAAATCCAAGATTAATTATTTAGACCAGGATTTTTCTCACGGACAAGTGTCACACTAACTCAATGAACAATCCTTCCTTAATATAGGTCACTTTGAGGGATAAAATGCCACAACGGAGATCAGGCTTACATAAACGGTGTGTGGATATATAGGTCCAAGTAGATCAGCAAGCCTAGATGTGCAAAGAAGAAAAGTAGGATTTATGCCCTAGTCTTTTTATCACTAAAGAATAATCTTCCCCTGACGTGACATTACTCTGCATACTAGAAGAGCTTCTCTGGTTCATTATTGTTAAAGTCAGCACCCCAGAAAAATACTTGGTTAATCTTAAACCTCCATGACAAAACATACCCTACCATGACTCTAGGTGTACATATGAAGCATCAATCATGGTCTACTAGGGCAGAAAGTAATAAAGAACCTCTATGAAACCAGCCGGGGCAATCTGCCTCCCATTTCCATGTCTGTTGTTCATGCCTCAGGCTACCTCTGCTCTGCTACAGCAGCACCTTTTCAAAAAAAAAAAAAAAACAAAACACAAAAAACACGTAACGAAAAAAAAAAAAAAAAAAAAACAAACACATAACACTTTATGTGGACTATTGTTAAAGATGCAACAGCAACCTGGTTTTGAAGTGCTGCATTTTAACAATCACTGGTCTCATAGATCTTATACTTAACTCTTTCCATTTAGCTGAAAAGGATATTATTTTCTCCATCATTTTCTAGTCCATTTTTTTTATGGTCTAGAAGGCCTGGATATTATTCAGGTCTTCTAGTCTACCAAAAATTACACATGGCAGATGAACAGAGGATGGTGGGGAAAGGCGGGAATAGTAATCCAGAGTCAGTCTGTTCTTCAGCAGATTGACAGTCTTGAAGAAAGCAGATGGTTTCTTGATCTTCAAGGAAATTCCTGACAGTCATCTTCAAATTCTCTACAATCCCCTCAACTATATTCTTGCAAATTCTCATTATGAGGCGGCTTGTCCAGACTTAGACAATGCAGTCACATAGGAAAATTAGTTCTTAAGAAATTAGATATTTCTGTGAACTTAGCTTGACAGAAGGAAATTATCTTTAAAAACATGTTAACTGTTGGCAGTCAACAGCAAGAGGAGAGTATGATGTCTAATGGTATGAAAATCTGATTCAGTTGCAGGTTTGCCTTTCAAGAAGGAACAGAGGCTGAACAAATATAGTGTTCTGAAAAAAAATGCATATAATGGACTATAAGATTTGACAGCACAAAGACTAGAATATTCATGTCTATGCCTAAGAGGTATCCAAAAGCTGAAAACCTGATTAAACTACCAAAAAAATGCTGTGCTGCAAATCAGACTGTCCAAATTAGATTCTTATTAAAAATTAATCATACTAGGCCTATTCATCATCCTCACAGACAACACAAAGAAGGCAATATGAGAGCAATCAAGGTCCTGGTTTGAATCCCAAGCTAGTTACTTTTCAGAAATTCTAATTTCCTATTAGAAATAAGTTCTTAGCACACAGATTCCAACAGATTCTTCTCTGTTAGTGAAGGGGTGACTACCGTAGCACCTGAGACTTGCTTATCTGTAATTCAGCTTCCGTTACTGTGACATGTTAGTACAAAATGTTTTAGGAGACAAAAAATAGGTGAATATAGAAAATAGCTAAATATATATTAACTTAGTAAAATTAACTTTTAAGCCCTTGTTAACAATACCTATCACTGTTTCATTTCAATACAAACGACACTAACAAAACCACCATTTTGTTGGTGTTTCCCCAATATGAAGCTCATCCACAACAAATTCAAGAGTGCAGCTTTCTCATCAATTATGGCTTTTGAAGCACAGAAGATTAGCATCAGATTAGCTGCAGTGTTTTCTACCTGGATTTAGGGATAGGGGAGAGTGGGAAAAGCTGACAGTGTTTGATTTAGTTATTGATACAAATGTATGATATAAGTTCATGATCATCTCTACAGAAGTGATGCACAATAAGAATATTTGAGAAAGAAATTGTTTTGAGAGGTTGTAGTTCTTCAGGAGGAGGCAGGGAGATTTAAATTCTCACAGAGTTTCTTCTTTCAGTAGTCATTTCTGTTACAGGTAAAGTCTCATAGGTGTTCACTTCTCAGTCCAGGCCTTCGTGACAAAATCCAATACTACAAACAGCACTTCTCATGTCTAATCTATACCTACACTAACATAGAATTTGTGACTTTTGGTAATTAACTGTGCCCTAAAGGACCTGAATAGTAGTAATAGTGAAGGTACAGCAACATGAATTTCAGCATGACACATCCAGAGCTACGTACGTAGTAGCTGCAGCCCAGGACAATACAGCTTCACTTCCAGAAGTCACAGAGACGACTAAATCATCTTTTGCTCAGATAAATGCACACACATGGCATTCAGATACTCAAGTGTATGCCAGCTCCTATATGGGTATGTCTATCATGCAGGCACCGCCAATACTGTAGTGTCCTTGTTTGTGAACAAGCCGAAATTTCAGTCTCAGAGAGCTGACATTCGCAGCAGCATTAGGGTGCCTTGGCTGTACAGCGAAATAAAGCCGTATATGAACAAATAAACAGCAGAAAAGATGGGAGAGTTCCTACTAAGAACTCACAAAACTGCAAGTGAAAAGTGTTCTGAACCATTTATGGTTCATAGTAGATCTGGAATTTTCTGGTTTGTATTTTTTATTGTTTTGGAGGGTTACATTACAAACTTGTGTTAAGTAGCACATAAACTCTTACAACATAAAATACAATGTTTGATAACAAGAACTATGCTTTTCTCAAACACAGATGGAAGAACATATGCAAAGGAAACTCCTCGGAGTGTGTTACCGGACATCTGTTACTCTTGGAACAAACCCCGAACCGTTCTCGCTCCAGCCCCCGTTCAACCGGAGACAAGCCTTCATTTGCAGCGCCCCCTGCCGACAGCGTGCGGCCCGCCCGGAACCCCAGGGCACCGTTTGGGAAGTCCGTGCCCAAGTCATCTGCCCTTACCGACCTGTCACTGCTAAACTGACTGGATAACTTACGCTGCTTGTTCAAACGGGGCTTAAGTCTAACGCAATAAGGCTGAAGTACTGTTGGGATTTGATCCCTTTTTGCTGTTACTAGCAGTGCCGCGGCAGTGACCCAGCACACCGGCAGAGTATGTATTAAAAGATGTTCATGGATTTAATCGAATTGTGGATATGGTAATTATCTAAAAAGTAACACATAGTATAGAAGTCGATTAAAGTCCATACCTTTTTCTCTCGCTTTTCCAAGCGGAGGATACTGTAGAATACAAGAATGTACTGGGCAAGTCGGACAGGGTTAAAACAAACACATACAATATTTTTTAAAATATTTGTAGTAACAGAACCAAACACCAACACACTGCACCAGGTTTTGTTTTTTTTTTTTTCAAAAAAAGCTGAAAAAGAATGGCATTTTACAACATTCTGAATATTTAAACAATGCAACAGTCTGACAAGAGACTGAAACAATTATTCACGAAGATGCGAGTATATTTAACAACACACAGTACAAAACGCTCTTTTGAAAGATTTGGCTAGAACAGGCCAGATTGACTAAAAAGACTTCAGTGACAATGAACCTGGTGAAGTACCACACTACTGGAACCTCCTCAGCACTTTCAAACTCAGTAGAATATGCAGAGAAAGGGCTTATGGTTCTACTATGTTTAATTTTCAGACATCTCTCCTTGCATTGCAGAGAAGCAAAATTGTTTCTAAGTTTATTCTAGAACATAACGAACAAAACCAGTTCATCCAGACTATGTCTGATCTCAGGTAAATTGAAAAAGATGTCATCCACAGCACCCACGTGTTATTTTAAACAACATGGTAGGTATGAAACACTAAAGAATGACATGGCAACAACATCCAACAAGTTATACTATTCTGAGAGTAAAAGTAATCTACCTCAGCCACAAAGAGGGGAAATTCCTCTGGCAGGATCCAGGATCGAGGATAGAAGTTATATTCAAGAGGAAATAGATCTTGCATTGTTCGCACTGCTCGACTCAGTGTAATTTTACGCACCATCTCTGTCATGCCTGGGAAAAGAATAAACAGTGTCTAAAAGTGATGAAAAATCCACTGAAGTCTCATCCTAAAAGTAAATTGTTACGTCATTACTCACCCTACTGGTAAGGCACTCTATTCATTGCTTTCAATAAAGGTGAAAACCTTTTAAAATTTAAAATCTCACAAAACATTTGTAGCATTCCCCTGCCATATTTCATATTGTATGTATTACTGTATCATATTAGAAAAAAATTAATTATCAAAATACAGCTCAGAATAATAGAGAGAAAGCTTTAGTGAAATAGTAACTACTGTCTTTGCCATAATCCAAAATTATTGCCCTAGCCTGCTATTGTTCCAGAAATGGGTAAAAATGTCATTTAAATATAATCAACCACTTTGTGTTTACTTTGCATTCATTTAAGTAATGACCTCAAAGAATAGGTTATTTTGTGAGCAAACTTAGCTGCTTTTCTGCAGCTTTCAATCTCACGCTTGGATCGTGCCATGTCCAGATCTGTGTGAGCTCCGGTAGAAGCTTTTCGCAAGGCTGGGGCATCCAGGGTTACTCTCGTGTTGTTTATATGCTTTCGGATATTACAGTTCATCAGGTTCATGCTGCTGCTTCTTTCTCAGCAAGAACATCATCTCTGGGCTGCTTTCCTACACGGTCAGCAAATTTTCACAAAACCTACAGACTACTGAGTTCCTGTGAATGCAAACCTCTGTCGAGTGCAGTTGACTTCGGCCAGGAGGTTCCAAAGGTACAAGGACAGAAAGTGGAATATACACACACATTTGCTCAAGTCTTATTTCCATTGGGAACATGACCAAAAAAGCTATTTTTATGGAAAAGTTTCTAGTCTTCCTGAGGACCAACTCTTTCAGGTTCTTTGAATCTCTCACAAGTAACAAAGAAAAGCACCAAGATTTCTTCAAGAGAAAGAATTTAGTAAAACCCAGCATCAAGTTAGTGCAACATTCCTGGAAATCAGGTCTAGTTCTGAAGGACTCTGGTTTTGACTACTGTGCCGGCCACTTGCGTACCATGTAGAAGCCAGAATACAGAGGGTAATATTCATCTAACACAGATTTGAACCAGCAGAAAAATACACCATCCGATACTTGAATGTGAACTTCCCACAGGCAGGAGAAAGTCAGGGTACATAAAGCATAAAGTTTGATATCTGAGGGCTCTTATTCTCACAGCATACCAACAGCAGCAATAAATCTGAAGTAAAGGGCTTAGATAGGTCAATACCTAAGCTCTTAGCTCTTATTTAGAGAGATCTCAACAGGGATTAAATAAGAAGAAAGGCAGCTTAAAAAAAAGTAGAAAAGTCATCATAAGATGAGCGCTGACATGAACTCTTCAATATTAAAAACTCCATTTGAGGAACTCTGCCTCGAGCTTCTCCCTGAGATAGGCCAGGGTACAAAACAAAACAGATGTCTTTCAACTTTGATCAAAACCAAAGATACAGCACTGTTATCAATGCTAGATAACAGACAATAATTGCATACTTCACTTAAATTACAGCCTAACACTCTTATTCTTCCTAAATTCATACTTATGAAGTATTCCTTTCATCAAAAAGACTTTCTCTCCAAAACAAATTCCAGTTCAGAAATCGTTCAAGACACCCAATCTGATATTCTTACCCTCTAAGCAGAAATCACCTACCAAAAAAGGTAATATAGTAAAAATACTATCAACTGATTAGGCAGATAATTCACATTAAAAAAAAAAACAGTAAAACACAGAAACAGTTAAAATAATCATGATTTTAAAGCATTTGTTTAAACTAGAAACAGAAGTAAGGTACCTGGAAACTTGTTGACTTGACCTGAGAATATATTATTATCATGAAATGATACCCCATGCCAATAGATATCGCACGGCAAGCGTCTGCCAAAAGGAAACTGGAAAAGAGATAGGAGACAAGTTTTGAAGCAATCTGGCAACACCCATTCAGTCCTTACTTTTCTAAATGCTCATATTGAGCATAAACCATTCAAGAACAGTTTTCTGACTGTCAAAAGAAAACATGCTCCATATTTTGGTTGCAAAACTAAGAATATTTCAATCAGTTCAAGACTCTAAAGATAAAGATGTTAACAAACTGGGAAAGGTTTCCAGAAACTAAACACAAATGACTGAGAGGCATGATTTGGACTGAGAAACTCTGACCTTGTTATCAACCACAATTAAGGCATGACTCATTTGTAATTTAAAATACTATTACAGGGAATAAAACTTCATTAAGCAGCACTTAATTCCAGCACATGAAGGCACAGGAATAGCAAGTGCTACAGCTGGGAAGTAAACAAACTCTGACAAGGTTTTGGGTTGGTTTTTTTTTTCCTCCCCAGTTTAAGGGGTGATAAGCAACTACCAAAGGAAAAAAGCACTAAAGGTCATGGAGGAATTGTCATTACTGGCAGCTACTAAACCACCTCCTATTCTTAAAAAGATCACCATTTAATGCCAAAAGTCCCATGCCCTACATTTATGCTCCCCCTCTGCAGCTTGGTAACCAACACCGCTTTCCAGATCGCACCCATACCCGTGGTGGTCCTTCACCCCCAACCCTGCGGCATCTCCATCTGCTCCCAGTCTCGCATGAGCATGAAACATTTCTGCTCCCTAGTACTTCATTTCAGGGAAGGCATATCGTTAGTAATATTGTTGTAAATTAATATTAAGTTGTAACTGCAAAGCACTTTCTGAGTAAGCTGATTTATATTCATGTCCAAGCTGCAATAAATTTAAAATGGATATTCAAAGCAAGACATTTAAGTGAAATAACTGTATTATTCATTTTTATATATTCAGTTATATGTATTAATGTATACAGTATTAATTCCTTTCTGATAGTAATAGCCTGTAATTAAAAGAGAAGCCTGCAATTCAATTAATCGTTTGTTGAACATATATATTTCAACTATTAAGAACTAAGGCAATTATTTCAACAACATTAAGCATTCCAGCTTCTTTTCCCATTCACACAAGATTTCACCATAAATCGGAAAACTCTATAGTTTGCTTTCTATTATCAAAAAGATTAACCTCTTTTTAAGCAGACCAAGGAGCTCTGAAACAGCACTGCCAATTACTGATAGCAACTGTTTCTAATAGTAGTAAAGTGGTTTAAAAAAAAAAAAGCTACCAGCAATAAGAACAAAAGCCCCATGAATTAGCAGCACCAACAATCCAAAGCAAAAAAAAAATTACTAAGTTAAAAATCAAATATTTGTAACCATGCTATAATAATAAATAATTCATTTTGTGTAAAAAAAAAAGGTACTCTTCTTTCTCAGACTTGTGCTCTTAGAGACAGTCCCATCTAGCAAACCAAAAAAAAATTTCATCTGCAATTCCATGTAGATGCCATTTAAATACCGTATCGAATACATTCACAGAAATCATCTCTAATATTAGGCCACATCTTTTTCAAATAAATATGCTATATTTGTGACCACAGCATTTTTAGGACGCACTTGTATTAAACATCTACCACCTTTACCACCCAATGGCTCGGTACCACTTACTTATTGAAAGAACCACAGTATTTTGAGGAACCTACTTGTTCTTTGCTCCAAATGTAATTTTCCTTGCTTTAAAAATTTCTTTAAGCACTGGATTTTTTTCAATATGACAGAGAAAATAATCTCATAAAGCTTTTGAGTGAATTACTTTATTTGCTACTTTAATTAAAATTCCAGTTTCCTCAGTAAATAGCCTTGAAAAATTAATTTAAAATGCTAATGGAGCAATGTATCCTTTCTCTGTTTCCTTACTCATAGGGATGCGATTCCCAATTTAACAGAGCCAGTGAATTCTTCACTTATTTCATTATTATTCAGACTGCAAAATCTGGTTCTGTACAAGTGAAAATTAATTCTGTTAGGCTCTGAAAGACAATCAGTGGCCTTCACCTCTCTCCACAGGTATATCCAGAATACAGATGCCGTATTAGGTCTCCGAACGCCCTTCCCACTAAAACCTCAACAATTTATTTATTTATTTATTTAATGAAATTGAAATGAGAGGAATGAAATTTGCATGTATATAACACCTTTCATCTACAGAGGATATCAAAGCACTTTACAAACACTGCACAGAAATCATTTCATAACAGATGGAAGAGTGAGCAGCTCTGGACTGGAAAATGGAAGCATCGTACCCCCGCATCAGCAATTCGGATAGCATGGCAACTTCCCTACTCCTGACAAATCAAGATTATTTGGATTTATCCAACAACAGGATCAAACTCACCTCCTGAATGAGCTGGGAAGGATTCTTTATCATCTGCACTATACTTTTGCATAAGAATAGTGTTTGGAAAGGAACAAACAAATTGGACTATTTGGCTCCCTCTGGCAGAGCCAGGCAGACATAAGTTAGTCTTACTGTGGTAGAAGAGGCCTTTCCACCACCTCCCAAGCTCCCGGTGCCGGGGCACTAGCTAAAAAGAAAGATGGACAATTGAAGGAGTCTGCTGTTCTCATCATAACTTCTGTCTTTGGCTACCTTGCGTCAGCTGGAATAGCCTCAGGTCGGCCCCAACCAGCGCCAAGCCAAGGCGCTCACAGCCACGGGGGGATGGAGATCGTAAATGCGCCTGGAGCCGTCCTTGCCGCCGTGTGCCTGTCCTGTGCAGAAAAACCAAGGGTCTGGTCCTAGGACCAGTCACTGCATGCAACTTTCAGGTTGCAATCAATTTACTAACTCTTCGAACAATTTATTTATAATCTTTTTTTTTTTTCCTCCAGAGTTGGGGGGCGTTCGTCAGAACAAATAAACAAGGAGCCACAAAGAGAACAGAATTGTTTCCGCAACTTTGACACAATTAATAATCCATCATAGTCAAATTTGTCTGACAGGTCATTTCTACCTTTTGATTAGAAGCCAATAATTTAAGTTGTCTCAGGGGTCACATCAGTCTGTTCCATCACATTTAATGACAAGTTAAATGATTCTTGTCTTCTAGTCAGCTTCTCCCAGCATAAAATTTCAACCTATTTCTACGCCTCCGTGCAGCTACTGAACAGCGAGACAAATGAAACGCTTAATGCTGGGATATTTGATGCTCAAGACATCTGCTTCTTCTATTTTCCTGGTAATTGAAAGCTAGCCAAAGAAATAATTTATTAAGTGATGAATAAACTCAGGATGCAAGCTCAATTTGTGCCTATTATTTCATTTGGCATATCATGTTCATTTAAAGAATCTGACACACTAAATCAGATAATCCAATCTAGTAATGGGAGTAATTGCTTCACTGGCATGCACATTAAAATTCTGCAATGCTTTTTAAAAGGTCCACTCCTCTGCCTCACTCCAGACAGGGCTATCATGGTTGATAATTTAATTTACTCAAAATTCCCACAGTTGAAAAAAAAGTTGGGTTTTTTTTTCTACCTTTTGCTTCTGATAACAGAATCTCAATAGTCAAATTGCTCTCTTGGACTCTTTCACCTCTTCCTCATGTTTCAGTGCCATGGCTAATACTGGTGAGCAATTCATTCTACATTTAGAGTATTATTCTTTTTTTTTTTGTCTTATAATGGCATTTACCATATGTTAGTTTACTGAAATGAACTACTACCATGTGGACAACTCTGTAATCACATGGGGCATTATGTCTTACTTCTACAAATTACCAGGGAGCATATTGCAATAATAGATTATTACTAAAACAAAGCTCTCCTTGCTGTACTTACCGACTTGCCAGGAAATTTCATAACGTACAACTTAAACCAAAAAACAAACCAAAACAAAAGCCTATATGGCATTGCAATAAAGCTATCCATTAGGTAGAAAAAGTTATCAATAAAGAGGAGTCTGCTTTAAAAAGCCTATTATAATGTCTCCTGCCCAACAAAATATTCAAGCCAATATATCCAGCAGCAAACACAGAGAAGAACAGAAACAAAACAAAAGCGGTAATGGGAAAAAATGTAAAAGAAGTGGTGAGGGGGAAGAAGGATCAAATATACTAAATCAAAGCCCAAGATGCAATCACCTTGAAAAGTATTACACGAGGGATGACAGTAGAATACCAGCCCCTGAAACACCAGTATTTAAAACATATGCATTTCATTACTACTTCTAAGATTTTTTTTTTTTTAATATTATTTTTATGGATCCTGCAAGAAACAACATACGTGTTCCCTCTGCTGG
>NW_009601139.1:0-2469 GCF_000690535.1 Cariama cristata | reverse complement strand
AAACTATTTCCAAGGCTCTGTGGCCATCAATTATAGTTGTCTGAACAACTATATCAGTGCTATTTTTCTGAATACTTGAAAGGGAGAGCTTTCAAAATTATATGCAACTTGAATAAAAGTTTTCCCTGGATTTCTCTTCTCAATGTTGTTTATTTTTCTCTTCAAACCTAGACAAGATCTTGCCTACTGATTCCCTGTGTCTACTAAAGTCTGTCAGCTTGAAGTCAACAGTTTGTCTTGCTCCCATCCTAGAAGACTTTCACCTTCGTATTTTGCACAACATAAACAGCACTAGTTAAGAGTCGCAGCTAACACTGGTTCCCCTTTTGTTACTCTTCCCACCTTCAGGGCAGGGAGGAGTGGGTTGGAGGGAAAGAAAAAAAGAAAAAAATGAGGAAAAATTATTTGATGCATATACGTTGATATGAGAAAACACTTTCTTGACAAAAATGTAACATCACATTCATACTTATTAACCTATTTATAAGCTTAAAAAAATGCAGAAATACGTTACAGTGACTTGTTTACAGTGAATGAATTATTGGCCACCTAGATGGTACAGTCAAGCATCACAAAATCCCATTATTAGGTCTCTTCTTTATTAAGAGTACAAAGTGGCGAGAAAAGAAAGCAACAGACTAGATGAAAAATATTGACCAAACTAATGGATGGAGGAGAAAGGATATTGAGGGAGACAGTAAACAAAGAAAGATGAAGTAAAGGCAAAAGCGATTGCTGTTGGAGGATGCAGAGCAGGAAGGAGAATGCCGATTAATACAGTGCAGATATTGAAGAGATGTGAAACAAGCCGATTTGTAGGACAGAATACCAAGTGCAAGACAGATAAGCAAAACAGTATAATCTCAGGAAACAGAAGAGACAGAATTAACCAGTAAGTATGGCTCGTTACCAACATAATCTGCGAGGCTAACTTAAACCAGTAATTCAGTAACACTCATCGGAATGGCACTGGGCACTCGGAACATAAAACTTAACCATAAGAACAAAGAAATTAAGCGCAAAGTCCCCCTTGCTCTGTATGTCACCAAGCAAAACACATCGGAAGGCTGCTGACAGGCTAAGGGAGGCACACGTAAAAGGTTTTAATTTCATGCCTCTGGTGTTCCATTACTATTTCGCTGTAAGAGCAGGAGTTGAGAACTGGAACGTTTGTGCAGTGAGATTTTGAACTTCTCCCATGGGCTTTAAATAACAAAAATCTTGAAATAAAGTTTTATGAAGACAGAGAATAAGAAAGCATTACTCTTCCTGACAAGGAGCATATATGTCTTCGTGCTATTGGGTATTTAGGACATTATGAATAAACACAGGTAATATTTACTGCCACTTGGTCCTCCAGAAAATAAATTTGTAGCATTTAACTCTGGGGTTAGGAACAACACAGAATATACTGTCTACCCCAAGCCCACACAAATTTTATTTAAAAAGCATCAGGTGCGCAGAAACATTAGTATCTTGCAAGTGGGCATCCCAAAGGCAGCTTTGTAAAGTGGAGCAAGTACCACAGATCAAGCTGCTGCACCCCAGCTCTGAGCACGAAGAAACAGTTCATCCTTCCACTTTATGTCCCTCCAGCTTCCCTCTTCCAAACAGATTACAAGTACCCTTTTTCCTACAGTAGTTCCTCGAAAAGCTCCTAGAAGCCACCTCAACTTCTATAAGGCCATTTATAAAGTTATTACGGAAAGCAAATCTTTACAATTTGAGAACAATTTAGCATGTATAATAAGAAAATATTGGAAACCTCTTCAGGATTTAAATGAGTTCAAAGGAACGGGTTTTGTGCCAGCTCCCATATTGTCACGACTCCAGTTCAGCACAGACAGGCAGACACTGAACTCCCCACACAGCATGGAGAAGACATGTGACTCAAGCTGAAGGAAAAAAACCCCCCAGCCATACCTTCTCTACATACAGTAATTGAGAAGGCCAGAGCCTGTTATAAATGCTTTCTTAGGTGGTTTAATATTATTTCATTAATACACAATGCTCTTTAACACGCCTTCAAGATAATCTGCAATGCAGAGGATTTGCCATCGGATCAGACAGCTGATCTATCAGGTCACACTTTTTTGTCCGCTGTCACGGGCCTTATTTCACATACTCATACCATGAGGGAAGGGTGAAAGGGAAGAAACGCAAAGTAACACAACACGCCAAACATCTCTACATAGGGGCAGGTTTCTTTCTTGCCCTTTCCAGTGATCTGTCTAAGCTTTGAAGCATAATATCCGATTACCCCTATTCTGGCTTGCATAACTGGTGTCAGCACTCCTGGTCATGAATCAAAGCAGCCTCCAGACTTGACACCGAATTAGAAATAGCCCCAGCGTCGAGATAACACCAGCTGGGATGAGGCCACGGCTACAGGAGCCTGCTTTGGCGCTGGTTCAGGGACGGGGGGGGTGAAGGGGAAATGTTTTGCCCCAGGCAGACCCCAAGGCAACC